>NC_084910.1:9039729-9252729 GCF_949316345.1 Pungitius pungitius | reverse complement strand
TAAGCAAATGACCTGTTTTCATCATCATCATTATGGTTTAATGGATTAGGTATAGTTTTGGAACCTGATTCACTCAACTACGTTTTGACCATTTTTGTTACTTTTTAAAGCTTTTGCAGAAGGAGAAAACCACTAAAACGGACTGTTTGAAGAATGCTTTAGATTACACTGTTTCTTTTAAGCAAATGACCTGTTTTCATCATTATCATTATGGTATAATGGATTAAGTATAGTTTTGAAACCTGATTCACTCAACTACGTTTTGACCATTTTTGTTACTTTTTAAAGCTTTTGCAGAAGGCAAAAACCACTAAAACGGACGGTAAGAGGAATGCTTTAGCTTACACTGTTTCTAAAAAGCAAATGACCTGTTTTCATCATTATGGTATAATGGATCAAGTATAGTTTTGGAACCTGGTTCACTCAACTACGTTTTGAGCATTTTTGTTACTTTTTAAAGCTTTTGCAGAAGGAGAAAACCACTAAAACGGACTGTTTGAAGAATGCTTTAGCTTACACTGTTTCTAACAGGCAAATGACCTGTTTTCATCATTATCATTATGGTATAATGGATTAAGTATAGTTTTGGAACCTGGTTCACTCAACTACGTTTTGACCATTTTTGTTAGTTTTTAAAGCTTTTGCAGAAGGCAAAAACCACTAAAACGGACGGTAAGAGGAATGCTTTAGCTTACACTGTTTCTAACAGGCAAATGACCTGTTTTCATCATTATCATTATGGTATAATGGATTAAGTATAGTTTTGGAACCTGATTCACTCAACTACGTTTTGAGCATTTTTGGTACTTTTTAAAGCTTTTGCAGAAGGAGAAAACCACTAAAACGGACTGTTTGAAGAATGCTTTAGATTACACTGTTTCTTTTAAGCAAATGACCTGTTTTCATCATCATCATTATGGTTTAATGGATTAGGTATAGTTTTGGAACCTGATTCACTCAACTACGTTTTGACCATTTTTGTTACTTTTTAAAGCTTTTGCAGAAGGAGAAAACCACTAAAACGGACTGTTTGAAGAATGCTTTAGCTTACACTGTTTCTAACAGGCAAATGACCTGTTTTCATCATTATCATTATGGTATAATGGATTAAGTATAGTTTTGGAACCTGGTTCACTCAACTACGTTTTGACCATTTTTGTTAGTTTTTAAAGCTTTTGCAGAAGGCAAAAACCACTAAAACGGACGGTAAGAGGAATGCTTTAGCTTACACTGTTTCTAACAGGCAAATGACCTGTTTTCATCATTATCATTATGGTATAATGGATTAAGTATAGTTTTGGAACCTGATTCACTCAACTACGTTTTGAGCATTTTTGGTACTTTTTAAAGCTTTTGCAGAAGGAGAAAACCACTAAAACGGACTGTTTGAAGAATGCTTTAGATTACACTGTTTCTTTTAAGCAAATGACCTGTTTTCATCATTATCATTATGGTATAATGGATTAAGTATAGTTTTGAAACCTGATTCACTCAACTACGTTTTGACCATTTTTGTTACTTTTTAAAGCTTTTGCAGAAGGCAAAAACCACTAAAACGGACGGTAAGAGGAATGCTTTAGCTTACACTGTTTCTTTTAAGCAAATGACCTGTTTTCATCATCATCATTATGGTTTAATGGATTAGGTATAGTTTTGGAACCTGATTCACTCAACTACGTTTTGACCATTTTTGTTACTTTTTAAAGCTTTTGCAGAAGGAGAAAACCACTAAAACGGACTGTTTGAAGAATGCTTTAGCTTACACTGTTTCTAACAGGCAAATGACCTGTTTTCATCATTATCATTATGGTATAATGGATTAGGTATAGTTTTGGAACCTGATTCACTCAACTACGTTTTGACCATTTTTGTTACTTTTTAAAGCTTTTGCAGAAGGCAAAAACCACTAAAACGGACGGTAAGAGGAATGCTTTAGCTTACACTGTTTCTTTTAAGCAAATGACCTGTTTTCATCATCATCATTATGGTTTAATGGATTAGGTATAGTTTTGGAACCTGATTCACTCAACTACGTTTTGACCATTTTTGTTACTTTTTAAAGCTTTTGCAGAAGGAGAAAACCACTAAAACGGACTGTTTGAAGAATGCTTTAGCTTACACTGTTTCTAACAGGCAAATGACCTGTTTTCATCATTATCATTATGGTATAATGGATTAAGTATAGTTTTAAAACCTGGTTCACTCAACTACGTTTTGAGCATTTTTGTTACTTTTTAAAGCTTTTGCAGAAGGAGAAAACCACTAAAACGGACTGTTTGAAGAATGCTTTAGATTACACTGTTTGTATCAAGCAAATGACCTGTTTTCATCATTATCATTATGGTATAATGGATTAAGTATAGTTTTGGAACCTGATTCACTCAACTACATTTTGACCATTTTTGTTACTTTTTAAAGCTTTTGCAGAAGGCAAAAACCACTAAAACGGACTGTTTAAAGAATGCTTTAGATTACACTGTTTGTATCAAGCAAATGACATGTTTTCATCATTATCATTATGGTATAATGGATTAAGTATAGTTTTGGAACCTGATTCACTCAACTACGTTTTGAGCATTTTTGTTACTTTTTAAAGCTTTTGCAGAAGGAGTAAACAGCTAAAACGGAGTGTACGAAGAATGCTTTAGCTTACACTGTTTCTAACAAGCAAATGACCTGTTTTCATCATTATCATTATGGTTTGATGGATTAGGTATAGTTTTGGAACCTGATTCATTCAACTACGTTTTGACCATTATTGTTACTTTTTAAAGCTTTTGCAGAAGGCAAAAACCACTAAAACGGACTGTTTAAAGAATGCTTTAGATTACACTGTTTGTATCAAGCAAATGACCTGTTTTCATCATTATCATTATGGTATAATGGATTAAGTATAGTTTTGGAACCTGATTCACTCAACTACGTTTTGACCATTTTTGTTACTTTTTAAAGCTTTTGCAGAAGGCAAAAACCACTAAAACGGACGGTAAGAGGAATGCTTTAGCTTACACTGTTTCTTTTAAGCAAATGACCTGTTTTCATCATCATCATTATGGTTTAATGGATTAGGTATAGTTTTGGAACCTGATTCACTCAACTACGTTTTGACCATTTTTGTTACTTTTTAAAGCTTTTGCAGAAGGAGAAAACCACTAAAACGGACTGTTTGAAGAATGCTTTAGATTACACTGTTTCTTTTAAGCAAATGACCTGTTTTCATCATTATCATTATGGTATAATGGATTAAGTATAGTTTTGGAACCTGGTTCACTCAACTACGTTTTGACCATTTTTGTTAGTTTTTAAAGCTTTTGCAGAAGGCAAAAACCACTAAAACGGACGGTAAGAGGAATGCTTTAGCTTACACTGTTTCTAACAGGCAAATGACCTGTTTTCATCATTATCATTATGGTATAATGGATTAAGTATAGTTTTAAAACCTGGTTCACTCAACTACGTTTTGAGCATTTTTGTTACTTTTTAAAGCTTTTGCAGAAGGCAAAAACCACTAAAACGGACGGTAAGAGGAATGCTTTAGCTTACACTGTTTCTTTTAAGCAAATGACCTGTTTTCATCATCATCATTATGGTTTAATGGATTAGGTATAGTTTTGGAACCTGATTCACTCAACTACGTTTTGACCATTTTTGTTACTTTTTAAAGCTTTTGCAGAAGGAGAAAACCACTAAAACGGACTGTTTGAAGAATGCTTTAGCTTACACTGTTTCTAACAGGCAAATGACCTGTTTTCATCATTATCATTATGGTATAATGGATTAGGTATAGTTTTGGAACCTGATTCACTCAACTACGTTTTGACCATTTTTGTTACTTTTTAAAGCTTTTGCAGAAGGCAAAAACCACTAAAACGGACGGTAAGAGGAATGCTTTAGCTTACACTGTTTCTTTTAAGCAAATGACCTGTTTTCATCATCATCATTATGGTTTAATGGATTAGGTATAGTTTTGGAACCTGATTCACTCAACTACGTTTTGACCATTTTTGTTACTTTTTAAAGCTTTTGCAGAAGGAGAAAACCACTAAAACGGACTGTTTGAAGAATGCTTTAGCTTACACTGTTTCTAACAGGCAAATGACCTGTTTTCATCATTATCATTATGGTATAATGGATTAAGTATAGTTTTAAAACCTGGTTCACTCAACTACGTTTTGAGCATTTTTGTTACTTTTTAAAGCTTTTGCAGAAGGAGAAAACCACTAAAACGGACTGTTTGAAGAATGCTTTAGATTACACTGTTTGTATCAAGCAAATGACCTGTTTTCATCATTATCATTATGGTATAATGGATTAAGTATAGTTTTGGAACCTGATTCACTCAACTACATTTTGACCATTTTTGTTACTTTTTAAAGCTTTTGCAGAAGGCAAAAACCACTAAAACGGACTGTTTAAAGAATGCTTTAGATTACACTGTTTGTATCAAGCAAATGACATGTTTTCATCATTATCATTATGGTATAATGGATTAAGTATAGTTTTGGAACCTGATTCACTCAACTACGTTTTGAGCATTTTTGTTACTTTTTAAAGCTTTTGCAGAAGGAGTAAACAGCTAAAACGGAGTGTACGAAGAATGCTTTAGCTTACACTGTTTCTAACAAGCAAATGACCTGTTTTCATCATTATCATTATGGTTTGATGGATTAGGTATAGTTTTGGAACCTGATTCATTCAACTACGTTTTGACCATTATTGTTACTTTTTAAAGCTTTTGCAGAAGGCAAAAACCACTAAAACGGACTGTTTAAAGAATGCTTTAGATTACACTGTTTGTATCAAGCAAATGACCTGTTTTCATCATTATCATTATGGTATAATGGATTAAGTATAGTTTTGGAACCTGATTCACTCAACTACGTTTTGACCATTTTTGTTACTTTTTAAAGCTTTTGCAGAAGGCAAAAACCACTAAAACGGACGGTAAGAGGAATGCTTTAGCTTACACTGTTTCTTTTAAGCAAATGACCTGTTTTCATCATCATCATTATGGTTTAATGGATTAGGTATAGTTTTGGAACCTGATTCACTCAACTACGTTTTGACCATTTTTGTTACTTTTTAAAGCTTTTGCAGAAGGAGAAAACCACTAAAACGGACTGTTTGAAGAATGCTTTAGATTACACTGTTTCTTTTAAGCAAATGACCTGTTTTCATCATTATCATTATGGTATAATGGATTAAGTATAGTTTTGAAACCTGATTCACTCAACTACGTTTTGACCATTTTTGTTACTTTTTAAAGCTTTTGCAGAAGGCAAAAACCACTAAAACGGACGGTAAGAGGAATGCTTTAGCTTACACTGTTTCTAAAAAGCAAATGACCTGTTTTCATCATTATGGTATAATGGATCAAGTATAGTTTTGGAACCTGGTTCACTCAACTACGTTTTGAGCATTTTTGTTACTTTTTAAAGCTTTTGCAGAAGGAGAAAACCACTAAAACGGACTGTTTGAAGAATGCTTTAGCTTACACTGTTTCTAACAGGCAAATGACCTGTTTTCATCATTATCATTATGGTATAATGGATTAAGTATAGTTTTGGAACCTGGTTCACTCAACTACGTTTTGACCATTTTTGTTAGTTTTTAAAGCTTTTGCAGAAGGCAAAAACCACTAAAACGGACGGTAAGAGGAATGCTTTAGCTTACACTGTTTCTAACAGGCAAATGACCTGTTTTCATCATTATCATTATGGTATAATGGATTAAGTATAGTTTTGGAACCTGATTCACTCAACTACGTTTTGAGCATTTTTGGTACTTTTTAAAGCTTTTGCAGAAGGAGAAAACCACTAAAACGGACTGTTTGAAGAATGCTTTAGATTACACTGTTTCTTTTAAGCAAATGACCTGTTTTCATCATCATCATTATGGTTTAATGGATTAGGTATAGTTTTGGAACCTGATTCACTCAACTACGTTTTGACCATTTTTGTTACTTTTTAAAGCTTTTGCAGAAGGAGAAAACCACTAAAACGGACTGTTTGAAGAATGCTTTAGCTTACACTGTTTCTAACAGGCAAATGACCTGTTTTCATCATTATCATTATGGTATAATGGATTAAGTATAGTTTTGGAACCTGGTTCACTCAACTACGTTTTGACCATTTTTGTTAGTTTTTAAAGCTTTTGCAGAAGGCAAAAACCACTAAAACGGACGGTAAGAGGAATGCTTTAGCTTACACTGTTTCTAACAGGCAAATGACCTGTTTTCATCATTATCATTATGGTATAATGGATTAAGTATAGTTTTGGAACCTGATTCACTCAACTACGTTTTGAGCATTTTTGGTACTTTTTAAAGCTTTTGCAGAAGGAGAAAACCACTAAAACGGACTGTTTGAAGAATGCTTTAGATTACACTGTTTCTTTTAAGCAAATGACCTGTTTTCATCATTATCATTATGGTATAATGGATTAAGTATAGTTTTGAAACCTGATTCACTCAACTACGTTTTGACCATTTTTGTTACTTTTTAAAGCTTTTGCAGAAGGCAAAAACCACTAAAACGGACGGTAAGAGGAATGCTTTAGCTTACACTGTTTCTTTTAAGCAAATGACCTGTTTTCATCATCATCATTATGGTTTAATGGATTAGGTATAGTTTTGGAACCTGATTCACTCAACTACGTTTTGACCATTTTTGTTACTTTTTAAAGCTTTTGCAGAAGGAGAAAACCACTAAAACGGACTGTTTGAAGAATGCTTTAGCTTACACTGTTTCTAACAGGCAAATGACCTGTTTTCATCATTATCATTATGGTATAATGGATTAGGTATAGTTTTGGAACCTGATTCACTCAACTACGTTTTGACCATTTTTGTTACTTTTTAAAGCTTTTGCAGAAGGCAAAAACCACTAAAACGGACGGTAAGAGGAATGCTTTAGCTTACACTGTTTCTTTTAAGCAAATGACCTGTTTTCATCATCATCATTATGGTTTAATGGATTAGGTATAGTTTTGGAACCTGATTCACTCAACTACGTTTTGACCATTTTTGTTACTTTTTAAAGCTTTTGCAGAAGGAGAAAACCACTAAAACGGACTGTTTGAAGAATGCTTTAGCTTACACTGTTTCTAACAGGCAAATGACCTGTTTTCATCATTATCATTATGGTATAATGGATTAAGTATAGTTTTAAAACCTGGTTCACTCAACTACGTTTTGAGCATTTTTGTTACTTTTTAAAGCTTTTGCAGAAGGAGAAAACCACTAAAACGGACTGTTTGAAGAATGCTTTAGATTACACTGTTTGTATCAAGCAAATGACCTGTTTTCATCATTATCATTATGGTATAATGGATTAAGTATAGTTTTGGAACCTGATTCACTCAACTACATTTTGACCATTTTTGTTACTTTTTAAAGCTTTTGCAGAAGGCAAAAACCACTAAAACGGACTGTTTAAAGAATGCTTTAGATTACACTGTTTGTATCAAGCAAATGACATGTTTTCATCATTATCATTATGGTATAATGGATTAAGTATAGTTTTGGAACCTGATTCACTCAACTACGTTTTGAGCATTTTTGTTACTTTTTAAAGCTTTTGCAGAAGGAGTAAACAGCTAAAACGGAGTGTACGAAGAATGCTTTAGCTTACACTGTTTCTAACAAGCAAATGACCTGTTTTCATCATTATCATTATGGTTTGATGGATTAGGTATAGTTTTGGAACCTGATTCATTCAACTACGTTTTGACCATTATTGTTACTTTTTAAAGCTTTTGCAGAAGGCAAAAACCACTAAAACGGACTGTTTAAAGAATGCTTTAGATTACACTGTTTGTATCAAGCAAATGACCTGTTTTCATCATTATCATTATGGTATAATGGATTAAGTATAGTTTTGGAACCTGATTCACTCAACTACGTTTTGACCATTTTTGTTACTTTTTAAAGCTTTTGCAGAAGGCAAAAACCACTAAAACGGACGGTAAGAGGAATGCTTTAGCTTACACTGTTTCTTTTAAGCAAATGACCTGTTTTCATCATCATCATTATGGTTTAATGGATTAGGTATAGTTTTGGAACCTGATTCACTCAACTACGTTTTGACCATTTTTGTTACTTTTTAAAGCTTTTGCAGAAGGAGAAAACCACTAAAACGGACTGTTTGAAGAATGCTTTAGATTACACTGTTTCTTTTAAGCAAATGACCTGTTTTCATCATTATCATTATGGTATAATGGATTAAGTATAGTTTTGGAACCTGGTTCACTCAACTACGTTTTGACCATTTTTGTTAGTTTTTAAAGCTTTTGCAGAAGGCAAAAACCACTAAAACGGACGGTAAGAGGAATGCTTTAGCTTACACTGTTTCTAACAGGCAAATGACCTGTTTTCATCATTATCATTATGGTATAATGGATTAAGTATAGTTTTAAAACCTGGTTCACTCAACTACGTTTTGAGCATTTTTGTTACTTTTTAAAGCTTTTGCAGAAGGCAAAAACCACTAAAACGGACGGTAAGAGGAATGCTTTAGCTTACACTGTTTCTTTTAAGCAAATGACCTGTTTTCATCATCATCATTATGGTTTAATGGATTAGGTATAGTTTTGGAACCTGATTCACTCAACTACGTTTTGACCATTTTTGTTACTTTTTAAAGCTTTTGCAGAAGGAGAAAACCACTAAAACGGAC
The DNA here is from genome assembly GCF_949316345.1 of Pungitius pungitius. NCBI lineage: Eukaryota > Metazoa > Chordata > Actinopteri > Perciformes > Gasterosteidae > Pungitius > Pungitius pungitius. The sequence continues at coordinate 9,244,054 of NC_084910.1, read as the reverse complement.
TGTTTGAAGAATGCTTTAGCTTACACTGTTTCTAACAGGCAAATGACCTGTTTTCATCATTATCATTATGGTATAATGGATTAGGTATAGTTTTGGAACCTGATTCACTCAACTACGTTTTGACCATTTTTGTTACTTTTTAAAGCTTTTGCAGAAGGCAAAAACCACTAAAACGGACGGTAAGAGGAATGCTTTAGCTTACACTGTTTCTTTTAAGCAAATGACCTGTTTTCATCATCATCATTATGGTTTAATGGATTAGGTATAGTTTTGGAACCTGATTCACTCAACTACGTTTTGACCATTTTTGTTACTTTTTAAAGCTTTTGCAGAAGGAGAAAACCACTAAAACGGACTGTTTGAAGAATGCTTTAGCTTACACTGTTTCTAACAGGCAAATGACCTGTTTTCATCATTATCATTATGGTATAATGGATTAAGTATAGTTTTAAAACCTGGTTCACTCAACTACGTTTTGAGCATTTTTGTTACTTTTTAAAGCTTTTGCAGAAGGAGAAAACCACTAAAACGGACTGTTTGAAGAATGCTTTAGATTACACTGTTTGTATCAAGCAAATGACATGTTTTCATCATTATCATTATGGTATAATGGATTAAGTATAGTTTTGGAACCTGATTCACTCAACTACGTTTTGAGCATTTTTGTTACTTTTTAAAGCTTTTGCAGAAGGAGTAAACAGCTAAAACGGAGTGTACGAAGAATGCTTTAGCTTACACTGTTTCTAACAAGCAAATGACCTGTTTTCATCATTATCATTATGGTTTGATGGATTAGGTATAGTTTTGGAACCTGATTCACTCAACTACGTTTTGACCATTATTGTTACTTTTTAAAGCTTTTGCAGAAGGCAAAAACCACTAAAACGGACTGTTTAAAGAATGCTTTAGATTACACTGTTTGTATCAAGCAAATGACCTGTTTTCATCATTATCATTATGGTATAATGGATTAAGTATAGTTTTGGAACCTGATTCACTCAACTACATTTTGACCATTTTTGTTACTTTTTAAAGCTTTTGCAGAAGGCAAAAACCACTAAAACGGACTGTTTAAAGAATGCTTTAGATTACACTGTTTGTATCAAGCAAATGACATGTTTTCATCATTATCATTATGGTATAATGGATTAAGTATAGTTTTGGAACCTGATTCACTCAACTACGTTTTGAGCATTTTTGTTACTTTTTAAAGCTTTTGCAGAAGGAGTAAACAGCTAAAACGGAGTGTACGAAGAATGCTTTAGCTTACACTGTTTCTAACAAGCAAATGACCTGTTTTCATCATTATCATTATGGTTTGATGGATTAGGTATAGTTTTGGAACCTGATTCATTCAACTACGTTTTGACCATTATTGTTACTTTTTAAAGCTTTTGCAGAAGGAGTAAACAGCTAAAACAGAGTGTAGGAAGAATGCTTTAGCTTACACTGTTTCTAACAAGCAAATGACCTGTTTTCATCATTATCATTATGGTTTGATGGATTAGTTATAGTTTTGGAACCTGATTCACTCAACTACGTTTTGACCATTTTTGTTACTTTTTAAAGCTTTTGCAGAAGGCAAAAACCACTAAAACGGACTGTTTAAAGAATGCTTTAGATTACACTGTTTGTATCAAGCAAATGACCTGTTTTCATCATTATCATTATGGTATAATGGATTAAGTATAGTTTTGGAACCTGATTCACTCAACTACGTTTTGACCATTTTTGTTACTTTTTAAAGCTTTTGCAGAAGGCAAAAACCACTAAAACGGACGGTAAGAGGAATGCTTTAGCTTACACTGTTTCTTTTAAGCAAATGACCTGTTTTCATCATCATCATTATGGTTTAATGGATTAGGTATAGTTTTGGAACCTGATTCACTCAACTACGTTTTGACCATTTTTGTTACTTTTTAAAGCTTTTGCAGAAGGAGAAAACCACTAAAACGGACTGTTTGAAGAATGCTTTAGATTACACTGTTTGTATCAAGCAAATGACATGTTTTCATCATCATCATTATGGTTTAATGGATTAGGTATAGTTTTGGAACCTGATTCACTCAACTACGTTTTGACCATTTTTGTTACTTTTTAAAGCTTTTGCAGAAGGAGAAAACCACTAAAACGGACTGTTTGAAGAATGCTTTAGCTTACACTGTTTCTAACAGGCAAATGACCTGTTTTCATCATTATCATTATGGTATAATGGATTAGGTATAGTTTTGGAACCTGATTCACTCAACTACGTTTTGACCATTTTTGTTACTTTTTAAAGCTTTTGCAGAAGGAGAAAACCACTAAAACGGACTGTTTGAAGAATGCTTTAGCTTACACTGTTTCTAACAGGCAAATGACCTGTTTTCATCATTATCATTATGGTATAATGGATTAAGTATAGTTTTGGAACCTGATTCACTCAACTACGTTTTGACCATTTTTGTTACTTTTTAAAGCTTTTGCAGAAGGCAAAAACCACTAAAACGGACTGTTTAAAGAATGCTTTAGATTACACTGTTTGTATCAAGCAAATGACATGTTTTCATCATTATCATTATGGTATAATGGATTAAGTATAGTTTTGGAACCTGATTCACTCAACTACGTTTTGAGCATTTTTGTTACTTTTTAAAGCTTTTGCAGAAGGAGTAAACAGCTAAAACGGAGTGTACGAAGAATGCTTTAGCTTACACTGTTTCTAACAAGCAAATGACCTGTTTTCATCATTATCATTATGGTTTGATGGATTAGGTATAGTTTTGGAACCTGATTCACTCAACTACGTTTTGACCATTATTGTTACTTTTTAAAGCTTTTGCAGAAGGCAAAAACCACTAAAACGGACTGTTTAAAGAATGCTTTAGATTACACTGTTTGTATCAAGCAAATGACATGTTTTCATCATTATCATTATGGTATAATGGATTAAGTATAGTTTTGGAACCTGATTCACTCAACTACGTTTTGAGCATTTTTGTTACTTTTTAAAGCTTTTGCAGAAGGAGTAAACAGCTAAAACGGAGTGTACGAAGAATGCTTTAGCTTACACTGTTTCTAACAAGCAAATGACCTGTTTTCATCATTATCATTATGGTTTGATGGATTAGGTATAGTTTTGGAACCTGATTCACTCAACTACGTTTTGACCATTATTGTTACTTTTTAAAGCTTTTGCAGAAGGCGAAAACCACTAAAACGGACTGTAAGAGGAATGCTTTAACTTACACTGTTTCTAAAAAGCAAATGACCTGTTTTCATCATTATGGTATAATGGATCAAGTATAGTTTTGGAACCTGGTTCACTCAACTACGTTTTGAGCATTTTTGTTACTTTTTAAAGCTTTTGCAGAAGGAGTAAACAGCTAAAACAGAGTGTAGGAAGAATGCTTTAGCTTACACTGTTTCTAACAAGCAAATGACCTGTTTTCATCATTATCATTATGGTTTGATGGATTAGGTATAGTTTTGGAACCTGATTCACTCAACTACGTTTTGACCATTTTTGTTACTTTTTAAAGCTTTTGCAGAAGGCAAAAACCACTAAAACGGACTGTTTAAAGAATGCTTTAGATTACACTGTTTGTATCAAGCAAATGACCTGTTTTCATCATTATCATTATGGTATAATGGATTAAGTATAGTTTTGGAACCTGATTCACTCAACTACGTTTTGAGCATTTTTGTTACTTTTTAAAGCTTTTGCAGAAGGAGTAAACAGCTAAAACGGAGTGTACGAAGAATGCTTTAGCTTACACTGTTTCTAACAAGCAAATGACCTGTTTTCATCATTATCATTATGGTTTGATGGATTAGGTATAGTTTTGGAACCTGATTCACTCAACTACGTTTTGACCATTTTTGTTACTTTTTAAAGCTTTTGCAGAAGGCAAAAACCACTAAAACGGACTGTTTAAAGAATGCTTTAGATTACACTGTTTGTATCAAGCAAATGACCTGTTTTCATCATTATCATTATGGTATAATGGATTAAGTATAGTTTTGAAACCTGATTCACTCAACTACGTTTTGACCATTTTTGTTACTTTTTAAAGCTTTTGCAGAAGGAGTAAACAGCTAAAACAGAGTGTAGGAAGAATGCTTTAGCTTACACTGTTTCTAACAAGCAAATGACCTGTTTTCATCATTATCATTATGGTTTGATGGATTAGGTATAGTTTTGGAACCTGATTCACTCAACTACGTTTTGACCATTTTTGTTACTTTTTAAAGCTTTTGCAGAAGGCAAAAACCACTAAAACGGACTGTTTAAAGAATGCTTTAGATTACACTGTTTGTATCAAGCAAATGACCTGTTTTCATCATTATCATTATGGTATAATGGATTAAGTATAGTTTTGGAACCTGATTCACTCAACTACGTTTTGACCATTTTTGTTACTTTTTAAAGCTTTTGCAGAAGGCAAAAACCACTAAAACGGACGGTAAGAGGAATGCTTTAGCTTACACTGTTTCTAACAGGCAAATGACCTGTTTTCATCATCATCATTATGGTTTAATGGATTAAGTATAGTTTTGGAACCTGATTCACTCAACTACGTTTTGAGCATTTTTGTTACTTTTTAAAGCTTTTGCAGAAGGAGTAAACAGCTAAAACGGACTGTTTGAAGAATGCTTTAGCTTACACTGTTTCTAACAGGCAAATGACCTGTTTTCATCATTATCATTATGGTATAATGGATTAAGTATAGTTTTGGAACCTGATTCACTCAACTACGTTTTGACCATTTTTGTTACTTTTTAAAGCTTTTGCAGAAGGAGAAAACCACTAAAACGGACTGTTTGAAGAATGCTTTAGATTACACTGTTTCTATTAAGCAAATTACCTGTTTTCATCATTATCATTATGGTATAATGGATTAAGTATAGTTTTGGAACCTGGTTCACTCAACTACGTTTTGACCATTTTTGTTAGTTTTTAAAGCTTTTGCAGAAGGCAAAAACCACTAAAACGGACGGTAAGAGGAATGCTTTAGCTTACACTGTTTCTAACAGGCAAATGACCTGTTTTCATCATTATCATTATGGTATAATGGATTAAGTATAGTTTTGGAACCTGATTCACTCAACTACGTTTTGAGCATTTTTGGTACTTTTTAAAGCTTTTGCAGAAGGAGAAAACCACTAAAACGGACTGTTTGAAGAATTCTTTAGATTACACTGTTTCTTTTAAGCAAATGACCTGTTTTCATCATTATCATTATGGTATAATGGATTAAGTATAGTTTTGAAACCTGATTCACTCAACTACGTTTTGACCATTTTTGTTACTTTTTAAAGCTTTTGCAGAAGGCAAAAACCACTAAAACGGACGGTAAGAGGAATGCTTTAGCTTACACTGTTTCTTTTAAGCAAATGACCTGTTTTCATCATCATCATTATGGTTTAATGGATTAGGTATAGTTTTGGAACCTGATTCACTCAACTACGTTTTGACCATTTTTGTTACTTTTTAAAGCTTTTGCAGAAGGAGAAAACCACTAAAACGGACTGTTTGAAGAATGCTTTAGCTTACACTGTTTCTAACAGGCAAATGACCTGTTTTCATCATTATCATTATGGTATAATGGATTAAGTATAGTTTTGGAACCTGATTCACTCAACTACGTTTTGACCATTTTTGTTACTTTTTAAAGCTTTTGCAGAAGGAGAAAACCACTAAAACGGACTGTTTGAAGAATGCTTTAGATTACACTGTTTCTTTTAAGCAAATGACCTGTTTTCATCATTATCATTATGGTATAATGGATTAAGTATAGTTTTGAAACCTGATTCACTCAACTACGTTTTGACCATTTTTGTTACTTTTTAAAGCTTTTGCAGAAGGCAAAAACCACTAAAACGGACGGTAAGAGGAATGCTTTAGCTTACACTGTTTCTTTTAAGCAAATGACCTGTTTTCATCATCATCATTATGGTATAATGGATTAAGTATAGTTTTGGAACCTGATTCACTCAACTACGTTTTGACCATTTTTGTTACTTTTTAAAGCTTTTGCAGAAGGCAAAAACCACTAAAACGGACGGTAAGAGGAATGCTTTAGCTTACACTGTTTCTAACAGGCAAATGACCTGTTTTCATCATCATCATTATGGTTTAATGGATTAAGTATAGTTTTGGAACCTGATTCACTCAACTACGTTTTGAGCATTTTTGTTACTTTTTAAAGCTTTTGCAGAAGGAGTAAACAGCTAAAACGGACTGTTTGAAGAATGCTTTAGCTTACACTGTTTCTAACAGGCAAATGACCTGTTTTCATCATTATCATTATGGTATAATGGATTAAGTATAGTTTTGGAACCTGATTCACTCAACTACGTTTTGACCATTTTTGTTACTTTTTAAAGCTTTTGCAGAAGGAGAAAACCACTAAAACGGACTGTTTGAAGAATGCTTTAGATTACACTGTTTCTATTAAGCAAATTACCTGTTTTCATCATTATCATTATGGTATAATGGATTAAGTATAGTTTTGGAACCTGGTTCACTCAACTACGTTTTGACCATTTTTGTTAGTTTTTAAAGCTTTTGCAGAAGGCAAAAACCACTAAAACGGACGGTAAGAGGAATGCTTTAGCTTACACTGTTTCTAACAGGCAAATGACCTGTTTTCATCATTATCATTATGGTATAATGGATTAAGTATAGTTTTGGAACCTGATTCACTCAACTACGTTTTGAGCATTTTTGGTACTTTTTAAAGCTTTTGCAGAAGGAGAAAACCACTAAAACGGACTGTTTGAAGAATTCTTTAGATTACACTGTTTCTTTTAAGCAAATGACCTGTTTTCATCATTATCATTATGGTATAATGGATTAAGTATAGTTTTGAAACCTGATTCACTCAACTACGTTTTGACCATTTTTGTTACTTTTTAAAGCTTTTGCAGAAGGCAAAAACCACTAAAACGGACGGTAAGAGGAATGCTTTAGCTTACACTGTTTCTTTTAAGCAAATGACCTGTTTTCATCATCATCATTATGGTTTAATGGATTAGGTATAGTTTTGGAACCTGATTCACTCAACTACGTTTTGACCATTTTTGTTACTTTTTAAAGCTTTTGCAGAAGGAGAAAACCACTAAAACGGACTGTTTGAAGAATGCTTTAGCTTACACTGTTTCTAACAGGCAAATGACCTGTTTTCATCATTATCATTATGGTATAATGGATTAAGTATAGTTTTGGAACCTGATTCACTCAACTACGTTTTGACCATTTTTGTTACTTTTTAAAGCTTTTGCAGAAGGAGAAAACCACTAAAACGGACTGTTTGAAGAATGCTTTAGATTACACTGTTTCTTTTAAGCAAATGACCTGTTTTCATCATTATCATTATGGTATAATGGATTAAGTATAGTTTTGAAACCTGATTCACTCAACTACGTTTTGACCATTTTTGTTACTTTTTAAAGCTTTTGCAGAAGGCAAAAACCACTAAAACGGACGGTAAGAGGAATGCTTTAGCTTACACTGTTTCTTTTAAGCAAATGACCTGTTTTCATCATCATCATTATGGTTTAATGGATTAGGTATAGTTTTGGAACCTGATTCACTCAACTACGTTTTGACCATTTTTGTTACTTTTTAAAGCTTTTGCAGAAGGAGAAAACCACTAAAACGGACTGTTTGAAGAATGCTTTAGCTTACACTGTTTCTAACAGGCAAATGACCTGTTTTCATCATTATCATTATGGTATAATGGATTAGGTATAGTTTTGGAACCTGATTCACTCAACTACGTTTTGACCATTTTTGTTACTTTTTAAAGCTTTTGCAGAAGGAGAAAACCACTAAAACGGACTGTTTGAAGAATGCTTTAGCTTACACTGTTTCTAACAGGCAAATGACCTGTTTTCATCATTATCATTATGGTATAATGGATTAGGTATAGTTTTGGAACCTGATTCACTCAACTACGTTTTGACCATTTTTGTTACTTTTTAAAGCTTTTGCAGAAGGAGAAAACCACTAAAACGGACTGTTTGAAGAATGCTTTAGCTTACACTGTTTCTAACAGGCAAATGACCTGTTTTCATCATTATCATTATGGTATAATGGATTAAGTATAGTTTTGGAACCTGATTCACTCAACTACGTTTTGACCATTTTTGTTACTTTTTAAAGCTTTTGCAGAAGGAGAAAACCACTAAAACGGACTGTTTGAAGAATGCTTTAGCTTACACTGTTTCTAACAGGCAAATGACCTGTTTTCATCATTATCATTATGGTATAATGGATTAAGTATAGTTTTGGAACCTGATTCACTCAACTACGTTTTGACCATTATTGTTACTTTGTAAAGCTTTTGCAGAAGGCAAAAACCACTAAAACGGACGGTAAGAGGAATGCTTTAGCTTACACTGTTTCTAACAGGCAAATGACCTGTTTTCATCATTATCATTATGGTATAATGGATTAAGTATAGTTTTGGAACCTGATTCACTCAACTACGTTTTGAGCATTTTTGTTACTTTTTAAAGCTTTTGCAGAAGGAGTAAACAGCTAAAACGGAGTGTACGAAGAATGCTTTAGCTTACACTGTTTCTAACAAGCAAATGACCTGTTTTCATCATTATCATTATGGTTTGATGGATTAGGTATAGTTTTGGAACCTGATTCACTCAACTACGTTTTGACCATTATTGTTACTTTTTAAAGCTTTTGCAGAAGGCGAAAACCACTAAAACGGACTGTAAGAGGAATGCTTTAACTTACACTGTTTCTAAAAAGCAAATGACCTGTTTTCATCATTATGGTATAATGGATCAAGTATAGTTTTGGAACCTGGTTCACTCAACTACGTTTTGAGCATTTTTGTTAGTTTTTAAAGCTTTTGCAGAAGGCAAAAACCACTAAAACGGACTGTTTAAAGAATGCTTTAGATTACACTGTTTGTATCAAGCAAATGACATGTTTTCATCATTATCATTATGGTATAATGGATTAAGTATAGTTTTGGAACCTGATTCACTCAACTACGTTTTGAGCATTTTTGTTACTTTTTAAAGCTTTTGCAGAAGGAGTAAACAGCTAAAACGGAGTGTACGAAGAATGCTTTAGCTTACACTGTTTCTAACAAGCAAATGACCTGTTTTCATCATTATCATTATGGTTTGATGGATTAGGTATAGTTTTGGAACCTGATTCACTCAACTACGTTTTGACCATTATTGTTACTTTTTAAAGCTTTTGCAGAAGGCAAAAACCACTAAAACGGACTGTTTAAAGAATGCTTTAGATTACACTGTTTGTATCAAGCAAATGACATGTTTTCATCATTATCATTATGGTATAATGGATTAAGTATAGTTTTGGAACCTGATTCACTCAACTACGTTTTGAGCATTTTTGTTACTTTTTAAAGCTTTTGCAGAAGGAGTAAACAGCTAAAACGGAGTGTACGAAGAATGCTTTAGCTTACACTGTTTCTAACAAGCAAATGACCTGTTTTCATCATTATCATTATGGTTTGATGGATTAGGTATAGTTTTGGAACCTGATTCACTCAACTACGTTTTGACCATTATTGTTACTTTTTAAAGCTTTTGCAGAAGGCGAAAACCACTAAAACGGACTGTAAGAGGAATGCTTTAACTTACACTGTTTCTAAAAAGCAAATGACCTGTTTTCATCATTATGGTATAATGGATCAAGTATAGTTTTGGAACCTGGTTCACTCAACTACGTTTTGAGCATTTTTGTTACTTTTTAAAGCTTTTGCAGAAGGAGTAAACAGCTAAAACAGAGTGTAGGAAGAATGCTTTAGCTTACACTGTTTCTAACAAGCAAATGACCTGTTTTCATCATTATCATTATGGTTTGATGGATTAGGTATAGTTTTGGAACCTGATTCACTCAACTACGTTTTGACCATTTTTGTTACTTTTTAAAGCTTTTGCAGAAGGCAAAAACCACTAAAACGGACTGTTTAAAGAATGCTTTAGATTACACTGTTTGTATCAAGCAAATGACCTGTTTTCATCATTATCATTATGGTATAATGGATTAAGTATAGTTTTGGAACCTGATTCACTCAACTACGTTTTGAGCATTTTTGTTACTTTTTAAAGCTTTTGCAGAAGGAGTAAACAGCTAAAACGGAGTGTACGAAGAATGCTTTAGCTTACACTGTTTCTAACAAGCAAATGACCTGTTTTCATCATTATCATTATGGTTTGATGGATTAGGTATAGTTTTGGAACCTGATTCACTCAACTACGTTTTGACCATTTTTGTTACTTTTTAAAGCTTTTGCAGAAGGCAAAAACCACTAAAACGGACTGTTTAAAGAATGCTTTAGATTACACTGTTTGTATCAAGCAAATGACCTGTTTTCATCATTATCATTATGGTATAATGGATTAAGTATAGTTTTGAAACCTGATTCACTCAACTACGTTTTGACCATTTTTGTTACTTTTTAAAGCTTTTGCAGAAGGAGTAAACAGCTAAAACAGAGTGTAGGAAGAATGCTTTAGCTTACACTGTTTCTAACAAGCAAATGACCTGTTTTCATCATTATCATTATGGTTTGATGGATTAGGTATAGTTTTGGAACCTGATTCACTCAACTACGTTTTGACCATTTTTGTTACTTTTTAAAGCTTTTGCAGAAGGCAAAAACCACTAAAACGGACGGTAAGAGGAATGCTTTAGCTTACACTGTTTCTAACAGGCAAATGACCTGTTTTCATCATCATCATTATGGTTTAATGGATTAGGTATAGTTTTGGAACCTGATTCACTCAACTACGTTTTGACCATTTTTGTTACTTTTTAAAGCTTTTGCAGAAGGAGAAAACCACTAAAACGGACGGTAAGAGGAATGCTTTAGCTTACACTGTTTCTAACAGGCAAATGACCTGTTTTCATCATCATCATTATGGTTTAATGGATTAGGTATAGTTTTGGAACCTGATTCACTCAACTACGTTTTGACCATTTTTGTTACTTTTTAAAGCTTTTGCAGAAGGAGAAAACCACTAAAACGGACTGTTTGAAGAATGCTTTAGCTTACACTGTTTCTAACAGGCAAATGACCTGTTTTCATCATTATCATTATGGTATAATGGATTAAGTATAGTTTTGGAACCTGATTCACTCAACTACGTTTTGACCATTTTTGTTACTTTTTAAAGCTTTTGCAGAAGGAGAAAACCACTAAAACGGACTGTTTGAAGAATGCTTTAGCTTACACTGTTTCTAACAGGCAAATGACCTGTTTTCATCATTATCATTATGGTATAATGGATTAAGTATAGTTTTGGAACCTGATTCACTCAACTACGTTTTGACCATTTTTGTTACTTTTTAAAGCTTTTGCAGAAGGAGAAAACCACTAAAACGGACTGTTTGAAGAATGCTTTAGCTTACACTGTTTCTAACAGGCAAATGACCTGTTTTCATCATTATCATTATGGTATAATGGATTAAGTATAGTTTTGGAACCTGATTCACTCAACTACGTTTTGACCATTTTTGTTACTTTTTAAAGCTTTTGCAGAAGGAGAAAACCACTAAAACGGACTGTTTGAAGAATGCTTTAGCTTACACTGTTTCTAACAGGCAAATGACCTGTTTTCATCATTATCATTATGGTATAATGGATTAAGTATAGTTTTGGAACCTGGTTCACTCAACTACGTTTTGACCATTTTTGTTAGTTTTTAAAGCTTTTGCAGAAGGCAAAAACCACTAAAACGGACGGTAAGAGGAATGCTTTAGCTTACACTGTTTCTAACAGGCAAATGACCTGTTTTCATCATTATCATTATGGTTTAATGGATTAGGTATAGTTTTGGAACCTGATTCACTCAACTACGTTTTGACCATTATTGTTACTTTGTAAAGCTTTTGCAGAAGGCAAAAACCACTAAAACGGACGGTAAGAGGAATGCTTTAGCTTACACTGTTTCTAACAGGCAAATGACCTGTTTTCATCATTATCATTATGGTATAATGGATTAAGTATAGTTTTGGAACCTGATTCACTCAACTACGTTTTGAGCATTTTTGGTACTTTTTAAAGCTTTTGCAGAAGGAGAAAACCACTAAAACGGACTGTTTGAAGAATTCTTTAGATTACACTGTTTCTTTTAAGCAAATGACCTGTTTTCATCATTATCATTATGGTATAATGGATTAAGTATAGTTTTGAAACCTGATTCACTCAACTACGTTTTGACCATTTTTGTTACTTTTTAAAGCTTTTGCAGAAGGCAAAAACCACTAAAACGGACGGTAAGAGGAATGCTTTAGCTTACACTGTTTCTTTTAAGCAAATGACCTGTTTTCATCATCATCATTATGGTTTAATGGATTAGGTATAGTTTTGGAACCTGATTCACTCAACTACGTTTTGACCATTTTTGTTACTTTTTAAAGCTTTTGCAGAAGGAGAAAACCACTAAAACGGACTGTTTGAAGAATGCTTTAGCTTACACTGTTTCTAACAGGCAAATGACCTGTTTTCATCATTATCATTATGGTATAATGGATTAAGTATAGTTTTGGAACCTGATTCACTCAACTACGTTTTGACCATTTTTGTTACTTTTTAAAGCTTTTGCAGAAGGAGAAAACCACTAAAACGGACTGTTTGAAGAATGCTTTAGATTACACTGTTTCTTTTAAGCAAATGACCTGTTTTCATCATTATCATTATGGTATAATGGATTAAGTATAGTTTTGAAACCTGATTCACTCAACTACGTTTTGACCATTTTTGTTACTTTTTAAAGCTTTTGCAGAAGGCAAAAACCACTAAAACGGACGGTAAGAGGAATGCTTTAGCTTACACTGTTTCTTTTAAGCAAATGACCTGTTTTCATCATCATCATTATGGTATAATGGATTAAGTATAGTTTTGGAACCTGATTCACTCAACTACGTTTTGACCATTTTTGTTACTTTTTAAAGCTTTTGCAGAAGGCAAAAACCACTAAAACGGACGGTAAGAGGAATGCTTTAGCTTACACTGTTTCTAACAGGCAAATGACCTGTTTTCATCATCATCATTATGGTTTAATGGATTAAGTATAGTTTTGGAACCTGATTCACTCAACTACGTTTTGAGCATTTTTGTTACTTTTTAAAGCTTTTGCAGAAGGAGTAAACAGCTAAAACGGACTGTTTGAAGAATGCTTTAGCTTACACTGTTTCTAACAGGCAAATGACCTGTTTTCATCATTATCATTATGGTATAATGGATTAAGTATAGTTTTGGAACCTGATTCACTCAACTACGTTTTGACCATTTTTGTTACTTTTTAAAGCTTTTGCAGAAGGAGAAAACCACTAAAACGGACTGTTTGAAGAATGCTTTAGATTACACTGTTTCTATTAAGCAAATTACCTGTTTTCATCATTATCATTATGGTATAATGGATTAAGTATAGTTTTGGAACCTGGTTCACTCAACTACGTTTTGACCATTTTTGTTAGTTTTTAAAGCTTTTGCAGAAGGCAAAAACCACTAAAACGGACGGTAAGAGGAATGCTTTAGCTTACACTGTTTCTAACAGGCAAATGACCTGTTTTCATCATTATCATTATGGTATAATGGATTAAGTATAGTTTTGGAACCTGATTCACTCAACTACGTTTTGAGCATTTTTGGTACTTTTTAAAGCTTTTGCAGAAGGAGAAAACCACTAAAACGGACTGTTTGAAGAATTCTTTAGATTACACTGTTTCTTTTAAGCAAATGACCTGTTTTCATCATTATCATTATGGTATAATGGATTAAGTATAGTTTTGAAACCTGATTCACTCAACTACGTTTTGACCATTTTTGTTACTTTTTAAAGCTTTTGCAGAAGGCAAAAACCACTAAAACGGACGGTAAGAGGAATGCTTTAGCTTACACTGTTTCTTTTAAGCAAATGACCTGTTTTCATCATCATCATTATGGTTTAATGGATTAGGTATAGTTTTGGAACCTGATTCACTCAACTACGTTTTGACCATTTTTGTTACTTTTTAAAGCTTTTGCAGAAGGAGAAAACCACTAAAACGGACTGTTTGAAGAATGCTTTAGCTTACACTGTTTCTAACAGGCAAATGACCTGTTTTCATCATTATCATTATGGTATAATGGATTAAGTATAGTTTTGGAACCTGATTCACTCAACTACGTTTTGACCATTTTTGTTACTTTTTAAAGCTTTTGCAGAAGGAGAAAACCACTAAAACGGACTGTTTGAAGAATGCTTTAGATTACACTGTTTCTTTTAAGCAAATGACCTGTTTTCATCATTATCATTATGGTATAATGGATTAAGTATAGTTTTGAAACCTGATTCACTCAACTACGTTTTGACCATTTTTGTTACTTTTTAAAGCTTTTGCAGAAGGCAAAAACCACTAAAACGGACGGTAAGAGGAATGCTTTAGCTTACACTGTTTCTTTTAAGCAAATGACCTGTTTTCATCATCATCATTATGGTTTAATGGATTAGGTATAGTTTTGGAACCTGATTCACTCAACTACGTTTTGACCATTTTTGTTACTTTTTAAAGCTTTTGCAGAAGGAGAAAACCACTAAAACGGACTGTTTGAAGAATGCTTTAGCTTACACTGTTTCTAACAGGCAAATGACCTGTTTTCATCATTATCATTATGGTATAATGGATTAGGTATAGTTTTGGAACCTGATTCACTCAACTACGTTTTGACCATTTTTGTTACTTTTTAAAGCTTTTGCAGAAGGAGAAAACCACTAAAACGGACTGTTTGAAGAATGCTTTAGCTTACACTGTTTCTAACAGGCAAATGACCTGTTTTCATCATTATCATTATGGTATAATGGATTAGGTATAGTTTTGGAACCTGATTCACTCAACTACGTTTTGACCATTTTTGTTACTTTTTAAAGCTTTTGCAGAAGGAGAAAACCACTAAAACGGACTGTTTGAAGAATGCTTTAGCTTACACTGTTTCTAACAGGCAAATGACCTGTTTTCATCATTATCATTATGGTATAATGGATTAAGTATAGTTTTGGAACCTGATTCACTCAACTACGTTTTGACCATTTTTGTTACTTTTTAAAGCTTTTGCAGAAGGAGAAAACCACTAAAACGGACTGTTTGAAGAATGCTTTAGCTTACACTGTTTCTAACAGGCAAATGACCTGTTTTCATCATTATCATTATGGTATAATGGATTAAGTATAGTTTTGGAACCTGATTCACTCAACTACGTTTTGACCATTATTGTTACTTTGTAAAGCTTTTGCAGAAGGCAAAAACCACTAAAACGGACGGTAAGAGGAATGCTTTAGCTTACACTGTTTCTAACAGGCAAATGACCTGTTTTCATCATTATCATTATGGTATAATGGATTAAGTATAGTTTTGGAACCTGATTCACTCAACTACGTTTTGAGCATTTTTGTTACTTTTTAAAGCTTTTGCAGAAGGAGTAAACAGCTAAAACGGAGTGTACGAAGAATGCTTTAGCTTACACTGTTTCTAACAAGCAAATGACCTGTTTTCATCATTATCATTATGGTTTGATGGATTAGGTATAGTTTTGGAACCTGATTCACTCAACTACGTTTTGACCATTATTGTTACTTTTTAAAGCTTTTGCAGAAGGCGAAAACCACTAAAACGGACTGTAAGAGGAATGCTTTAACTTACACTGTTTCTAAAAAGCAAATGACCTGTTTTCATCATTATGGTATAATGGATCAAGTATAGTTTTGGAACCTGGTTCACTCAACTACGTTTTGAGCATTTTTGTTAGTTTTTAAAGCTTTTGCAGAAGGCAAAAACCACTAAAACGGACTGTTTAAAGAATGCTTTAGATTACACTGTTTGTATCAAGCAAATGACATGTTTTCATCATTATCATTATGGTATAATGGATTAAGTATAGTTTTGGAACCTGATTCACTCAACTACGTTTTGAGCATTTTTGTTACTTTTTAAAGCTTTTGCAGAAGGAGTAAACAGCTAAAACGGAGTGTACGAAGAATGCTTTAGCTTACACTGTTTCTAACAAGCAAATGACCTGTTTTCATCATTATCATTATGGTTTGATGGATTAGGTATAGTTTTGGAACCTGATTCACTCAACTACGTTTTGACCATTATTGTTACTTTTTAAAGCTTTTGCAGAAGGCGAAAACCACTAAAACGGACTGTAAGAGGAATGCTTTAACTTACACTGTTTCTAAAAAGCAAATGACCTGTTTTCATCATTATGGTATAATGGATCAAGTATAGTTTTGGAACCTGGTTCACTCAACTACGTTTTGAGCATTTTTGTTACTTTTTAAAGCTTTTGCAGAAGGAGTAAACAGCTAAAACAGAGTGTAGGAAGAATGCTTTAGCTTACACTGTTTCTAACAAGCAAATGACCTGTTTTCATCATTATCATTATGGTTTGATGGATTAGGTATAGTTTTGGAACCTGATTCACTCAACTACGTTTTGACCATTTTTGTTACTTTTTAAAGCTTTTGCAGAAGGCAAAAACCACTAAAACGGACTGTTTAAAGAATGCTTTAGATTACACTGTTTGTATCAAGCAAATGACCTGTTTTCATCATTATCATTATGGTATAATGGATTAAGTATAGTTTTGGAACCTGATTCACTCAACTACGTTTTGAGCATTTTTGTTACTTTTTAAAGCTTTTGCAGAAGGAGTAAACAGCTAAAACGGAGTGTACGAAGAATGCTTTAGCTTACACTGTTTCTAACAAGCAAATGACCTGTTTTCATCATTATCATTATGGTTTGATGGATTAGGTATAGTTTTGGAACCTGATTCACTCAACTACGTTTTGACCATTTTTGTTACTTTTTAAAGCTTTTGCAGAAGGCAAAAACCACTAAAACGGACTGTTTAAAGAATGCTTTAGATTACACTGTTTGTATCAAGCAAATGACCTGTTTTCATCATTATCATTATGGTATAATGGATTAAGTATAGTTTTGAAACCTGATTCACTCAACTACGTTTTGACCATTTTTGTTACTTTTTAAAGCTTTTGCAGAAGGAGTAAACAGCTAAAACAGAGTGTAGGAAGAATGCTTTAGCTTACACTGTTTCTAACAAGCAAATGACCTGTTTTCATCATTATCATTATGGTTTGATGGATTAGGTATAGTTTTGGAACCTGATTCACTCAACTACGTTTTGACCATTTTTGTTACTTTTTAAAGCTTTTGCAGAAGGCAAAAACCACTAAAACGGACGGTAAGAGGAATGCTTTAGCTTACACTGTTTCTAACAGGCAAATGACCTGTTTTCATCATCATCATTATGGTTTAATGGATTAGGTATAGTTTTGGAACCTGATTCACTCAACTACGTTTTGACCATTTTTGTTACTTTTTAAAGCTTTTGCAGAAGGAGAAAACCACTAAAACGGACGGTAAGAGGAATGCTTTAGCTTACACTGTTTCTAACAGGCAAATGACCTGTTTTCATCATCATCATTATGGTTTAATGGATTAGGTATAGTTTTGGAACCTGATTCACTCAACTACGTTTTGACCATTTTTGTTACTTTTTAAAGCTTTTGCAGAAGGAGAAAACCACTAAAACGGACTGTTTGAAGAATGCTTTAGCTTACACTGTTTCTAACAGGCAAATGACCTGTTTTCATCATTATCATTATGGTATAATGGATTAAGTATAGTTTTGGAACCTGATTCACTCAACTACGTTTTGACCATTTTTGTTACTTTTTAAAGCTTTTGCAGAAGGAGAAAACCACTAAAACGGACTGTTTGAAGAATGCTTTAGCTTACACTGTTTCTAACAGGCAAATGACCTGTTTTCATCATTATCATTATGGTATAATGGATTAAGTATAGTTTTGGAACCTGATTCACTCAACTACGTTTTGACCATTTTTGTTACTTTTTAAAGCTTTTGCAGAAGGAGAAAACCACTAAAACGGACTGTTTGAAGAATGCTTTAGCTTACACTGTTTCTAACAGGCAAATGACCTGTTTTCATCATTATCATTATGGTATAATGGATTAAGTATAGTTTTGGAACCTGATTCACTCAACTACGTTTTGACCATTTTTGTTACTTTTTAAAGCTTTTGCAGAAGGAGAAAACCACTAAAACGGACTGTTTGAAGAATGCTTTAGCTTACACTGTTTCTAACAGGCAAATGACCTGTTTTCATCATTATCATTATGGTATAATGGATTAAGTATAGTTTTGGAACCTGGTTCACTCAACTACGTTTTGACCATTTTTGTTAGTTTTTAAAGCTTTTGCAGAAGGCAAAAACCACTAAAACGGACGGTAAGAGGAATGCTTTAGCTTACACTGTTTCTAACAGGCAAATGACCTGTTTTCATCATTATCATTATGGTTTAATGGATTAGGTATAGTTTTGGAACCTGATTCACTCAACTACGTTTTGACCATTATTGTTACTTTGTAAAGCTTTTGCAGAAGGCAAAAACCACTAAAACGGACGGTAAGAGGAATGCTTTAGCTTACACTGTTTCTAACAGGCAAATGACCTGTTTTCATCATTATCATTATGGT
Source organism: Pungitius pungitius (assembly GCF_949316345.1). NCBI lineage: Eukaryota > Metazoa > Chordata > Actinopteri > Perciformes > Gasterosteidae > Pungitius > Pungitius pungitius. The sequence goes on along the minus strand of NC_084910.1, from coordinate 9,225,500 downwards.
ATAATGGATTAAGTATAGTTTTGGAACCTGATTCACTCAACTACATTTTGACCATTTTTGTTACTTTTTAAAGCTTTTGCAGAAGGCAAAAACCACTAAAACGGACTGTTTAAAGAATGCTTTAGATTACACTGTTTGTATCAAGCAAATGACATGTTTTCATCATTATCATTATGGTATAATGGATTAAGTATAGTTTTGGAACCTGATTCACTCAACCAATTTTTGACCATTATTGTTACTTTTTAAAGCTTTTGCAGAAGGCGAAAACCACTAAAACGGACTGTAAGAGGAATGCTTTAACTTACACTGTTTCTAAAAAGCAAATGACCTGTTTTCATCATCATGGTATAATGGATCAAGTATAGTTTTGGAACCTGGTTCACTCAACTACGTTTTGAGCATTTTTGTTACTTTTTAAAGCTTTTGCAGAAGGAGTAAACAGCTAAAACAGAGTGTAGGAAGAATGCTTTAGCTTACACTGTTTCTAACAAGCAAATGACCTGTTTTCATCATTATCATTATGGTTTGATGGATTAGGTATAGTTTTGGAACCTGATTCACTCAACTACGTTTTGACCATTTTTGTTACTTTTTAAAGCTTTTGCAGAAGGCAAAAACCACTAAAAGGGACTGTTTAAAGAATGCTTTAGATTACACTGTTTGTATCAAGCAAATGACCTGTTTTCATCATTATCATTATGGTATAATGGATTAAGTATAGTTTTGGAACCTGATTCACTCAACCAATTTTTGACCATTATTGTTACTTTTTAAAGCTTTTGCAGAAGGCGAAAACCACTAAAACGGACTGTAAGAGGAATGCTTTAACTTACACTGTTTCTAAAAAGCAAATGACCTGTTTTCATCATCATGGTATAATGGATCAAGTATAGTTTTGGAACCTGGTTCACTCAACTACGTTTTGAGCATTTTTGTTACTTTTTAAAGCTTTTGCAGAAGGAGTAAACAGCTAAAACAGAGTGTAGGAAGAATGCTTTAGCTTACACTGTTTCTAACAAGCAAATGACCTGTTTTCATCATTATCATTATGGTTTGATGGATTAGGTATAGTTTTGGAACCTGATTCACTCAACTACGTTTTGACCATTTTTGTTACTTTTTAAAGCTTTTGCAGAAGGCAAAAACCACTAAAAGGGACTGTTTAAAGAATGCTTTAGATTACACTGTTTGTATCAAGCAAATGACCTGTTTTCATCATTATCATTATGGTATAATGGATTAAGTATAGTTTTGAAACCTGATTCACTCAACTACGTTTTGACCATTTTTGTTACTTTTTAAAGCTTTTGCAGAAGGAGTAAACAGCTAAAACAGAGTGTAGGAAGAATGCTTTAGCTTACACTGTTTCTAACAAGCAAATGACCTGTTTTCATCATTATCATTATGGTTTGATGGATTAGGTATAGTTTTGGAACCTGATTCACTCAACTACGTTTTGACCATTTTTGTTACTTTTTAAAGCTTTTGCAGAAGGCAAAAACCACTAAAACGGACTGTTTAAAGAATGCTTTAGATTACACTGTTTGTATCAAGCAAATGACCTGTTTTCATCATTATCATTATGGTATAATGGATTAAGTATAGTTTTGGAACCTGATTCACTCAACTACGTTTTGACCATTTTTGTTACTTTTTAAAGCTTTTGCAGAAGGCAAAAACCACTAAAACGGACGGTAAGAGGAATGCTTTAGCTTACACTGTTTCTAACAGGCAAATGACCTGTTTTCATCATCATCATTATGGTTTAATGGATTAGGTATAGTTTTGGAACCTGATTCACTCAACTACGTTTTGACCATTTTTGTTACTTTTTAAAGCTTTTGCAGAAGGAGAAAACCACTAAAACGGACGGTAAGAGGAATGCTTTAGCTTACACTGTTTCTAACAGGCAAATGACCTGTTTTCATCATCATCATTATGGTTTAATGGATTAGGTATAGTTTTGGAACCTGATTCACTCAACTACGTTTTGACCATTTTTGTTACTTTTTAAAGCTTTTGCAGAAGGAGAAAACCACTAAAACGGACTGTTTGAAGAATGCTTTAGCTTACACTGTTTCTAACAGGCAAATGACCTGTTTTCATCATTATCATTATGGTATAATGGATTAAGTATAGTTTTGGAACCTGATTCACTCAACTACGTTTTGACCATTTTTGTTACTTTTTAAAGCTTTTGCAGAAGGAGAAAACCACTAAAACGGACTGTTTGAAGAATGCTTTAGCTTACACTGTTTCTAACAGGCAAATGACCTGTTTTCATCATTATCATTATGGTATAATGGATTAAGTATAGTTTTGGAACCTGATTCACTCAACTACGTTTTGACCATTTTTGTTACTTTTTAAAGCTTTTGCAGAAGGAGAAAACCACTAAAACGGACTGTTTGAAGAATGCTTTAGCTTACACTGTTTCTAACAGGCAAATGACCTGTTTTCATCATTATCATTATGGTATAATGGATTAAGTATAGTTTTGGAACCTGATTCACTCAACTACGTTTTGACCATTTTTGTTACTTTTTAAAGCTTTTGCAGAAGGAGAAAACCACTAAAACGGACTGTTTGAAGAATGCTTTAGCTTACACTGTTTCTAACAGGCAAATGACCTGTTTTCATCATTATCATTATGGTATAATGGATTAAGTATAGTTTTGGAACCTGGTTCACTCAACTACGTTTTGACCATTTTTGTTAGTTTTTAAAGCTTTTGCAGAAGGCAAAAACCACTAAAACGGACGGTAAGAGGAATGCTTTAGCTTACACTGTTTCTAACAGGCAAATGACCTGTTTTCATCATTATCATTATGGTTTAATGGATTAGGTATAGTTTTGGAACCTGATTCACTCAACTACGTTTTGACCATTATTGTTACTTTGTAAAGCTTTTGCAGAAGGCAAAAACCACTAAAACGGACGGTAAGAGGAATGCTTTAGCTTACACTGTTTCTAACAGGCAAATGACCTGTTTTCATCATTATCATTATGGTATAATGGATTAAGTATAGTTTTGGAACCTGATTCACTCAACTACATTTTGACCATTTTTGTTACTTTTTAAAGCTTTTGCAGAAGGCAAAAACCACTAAAACGGACTGTTTAAAGAATGCTTTAGATTACACTGTTTGTATCAAGCAAATGACATGTTTTCATCATTATCATTATGGTATAATGGATTAAGTATAGTTTTGGAACCTGATTCACTCAACCAATTTTTGACCATTATTGTTACTTTTTAAAGCTTTTGCAGAAGGCGAAAACCACTAAAACGGACTGTAAGAGGAATGCTTTAACTTACACTGTTTCTAAAAAGCAAATGACCTGTTTTCATCATCATGGTATAATGGATCAAGTATAGTTTTGGAACCTGGTTCACTCAACTACGTTTTGAGCATTTTTGTTACTTTTTAAAGCTTTTGCAGAAGGAGTAAACAGCTAAAACAGAGTGTAGGAAGAATGCTTTAGCTTACACTGTTTCTAACAAGCAAATGACCTGTTTTCATCATTATCATTATGGTTTGATGGATTAGGTATAGTTTTGGAACCTGATTCACTCAACTACGTTTTGACCATTTTTGTTACTTTTTAAAGCTTTTGCAGAAGGCAAAAACCACTAAAAGGGACTGTTTAAAGAATGCTTTAGATTACACTGTTTGTATCAAGCAAATGACCTGTTTTCATCATTATCATTATGGTATAATGGATTAAGTATAGTTTTGGAACCTGATTCACTCAACCAATTTTTGACCATTATTGTTACTTTTTAAAGCTTTTGCAGAAGGCGAAAACCACTAAAACGGACTGTAAGAGGAATGCTTTAACTTACACTGTTTCTAAAAAGCAAATGACCTGTTTTCATCATCATGGTATAATGGATCAAGTATAGTTTTGGAACCTGGTTCACTCAACTACGTTTTGAGCATTTTTGTTACTTTTTAAAGCTTTTGCAGAAGGAGTAAACAGCTAAAACAGAGTGTAGGAAGAATGCTTTAGCTTACACTGTTTCTAACAAGCAAATGACCTGTTTTCATCATTATCATTATGGTTTGATGGATTAGGTATAGTTTTGGAACCTGATTCACTCAACTACGTTTTGACCATTTTTGTTACTTTTTAAAGCTTTTGCAGAAGGCAAAAACCACTAAAAGGGACTGTTTAAAGAATGCTTTAGATTACACTGTTTGTATCAAGCAAATGACCTGTTTTCATCATTATCATTATGGTATAATGGATTAAGTATAGTTTTGAAACCTGATTCACTCAACTACGTTTTGACCATTTTTGTTACTTTTTAAAGCTTTTGCAGAAGGAGTAAACAGCTAAAACAGAGTGTAGGAAGAATGCTTTAGCTTACACTGTTTCTAACAAGCAAATGACCTGTTTTCATCATTATCATTATGGTTTGATGGATTAGGTATAGTTTTGGAACCTGATTCACTCAACTACGTTTTGACCATTTTTGTTACTTTTTAAAGCTTTTGCAGAAGGCAAAAACCACTAAAACGGACTGTTTAAAGAATGCTTTAGATTACACTGTTTGTATCAAGCAAATGACCTGTTTTCATCATTATCATTATGGTATAATGGATTAAGTATAGTTTTGGAACCTGATTCACTCAACTACGTTTTGACCATTTTTGTTACTTTTTAAAGCTTTTGCAGAAGGCAAAAACCACTAAAACGGACGGTAAGAGGAATGCTTTAGCTTACACTGTTTCTAACAGGCAAATGACCTGTTTTCATCATCATCATTATGGTTTAATGGATTAGGTATAGTTTTGGAACCTGATTCACTCAACTACGTTTTGACCATTTTTGTTACTTTTTAAAGCTTTTGCAGAAGGAGAAAACCACTAAAACGGACGGTAAGAGGAATGCTTTAGCTTACACTGTTTCTAACAGGCAAATGACCTGTTTTCATCATCATCATTATGGTTTAATGGATTAGGTATAGTTTTGGAACCTGATTCACTCAACTACGTTTTGACCATTTTTGTTACTTTTTAAAGCTTTTGCAGAAGGAGAAAACAACTAAAACGGACTGTTTGAAGAATGCTTTAGCTTACACTGTTTCTAACAGGCAAATGACCTGTTTTCATCATTATCATTATGGTATAATGGATTAAGTATAGTTTTGGAACCTGATTCACTCAACTACGTTTTGACCATTTTTGTTACTTTTTAAAGCTTTTGCAGAAGGAGAAAACCACTAAAACGGACTGTTTGAAGAATGCTTTAGCTTACACTGTTTCTAACAGGCAAATGACCTGTTTTCATCATTATCATTATGGTATAATGGATTAAGTATAGTTTTGGAACCTGATTCACTCAACTACGTTTTGACCATTTTTGTTACTTTTTAAAGCTTTTGCAGAAGGAGAAAACCACTAAAACGGACTGTTTGAAGAATGCTTTAGCTTACACTGTTTCTAACAGGCAAATGACCTGTTTTCATCATTATCATTATGGTATAATGGATTAAGTATAGTTTTGGAACCTGATTCACTCAACTACGTTTTGACCATTTTTGTTACTTTTTAAAGCTTTTGCAGAAGGAGAAAACCACTAAAACGGACTGTTTGAAGAATGCTTTAGCTTACACTGTTTCTAACAGGCAAATGACCTGTTTTCATCATTATCATTATGGTATAATGGATTAAGTATAGTTTTGGAACCTGGTTCACTCAACTACGTTTTGACCATTTTTGTTAGTTTTTAAAGCTTTTGCAGAAGGCAAAAACCACTAAAACGGACGGTAAGAGGAATGCTTTAGCTTACACTGTTTCTAACAGGCAAATGACCTGTTTTCATCATTATCATTATGGTTTAATGGATTAGGTATAGTTTTGGAACCTGATTCACTCAACTACGTTTTGACCATTATTGTTACTTTGTAAAGCTTTTGCAGAAGGCAAAAACCACTAAAACGGACGGTAAGAGGAATGCTTTAGCTTACACTGTTTCTAACAGGCAAATGACCTGTTTTCATCATTATCATTATGGTATAATGGATTAAGTATAGTTTTGGAACCTGATTCACTCAACTACATTTTGACCATTTTTGTTACTTTTTAAAGCTTTTGCAGAAGGCAAAAACCACTAAAACGGACTGTTTAAAGAATGCTTTAGATTACACTGTTTGTATCAAGCAAATGACATGTTTTCATCATTATCATTATGGTATAATGGATTAAGTATAGTTTTGGAACCTGATTCACTCAACCAATTTTTGACCATTATTGTTACTTTTTAAAGCTTTTGCAGAAGGCGAAAACCACTAAAACGGACTGTAAGAGGAATGCTTTAACTTACACTGTTTCTAAAAAGCAAATGACCTGTTTTCATCATCATGGTATAATGGATCAAGTATAGTTTTGGAACCTGGTTCACTCAACTACGTTTTGAGCATTTTTGTTACTTTTTAAAGCTTTTGCAGAAGGAGTAAACAGCTAAAACAGAGTGTAGGAAGAATGCTTTAGCTTACACTGTTTCTAACAAGCAAATGACCTGTTTTCATCATTATCATTATGGTTTGATGGATTAGGTATAGTTTTGGAACCTGATTCACTCAACTACGTTTTGACCATTTTTGTTACTTTTTAAAGCTTTTGCAGAAGGCAAAAACCACTAAAAGGGACTGTTTAAAGAATGCTTTAGATTACACTGTTTGTATCAAGCAAATGACCTGTTTTCATCATTATCATTATGGTATAATGGATTAAGTATAGTTTTGGAACCTGATTCACTCAACTACGTTTTGAGCATTTTTGTTACTTTTTAAAGCTTTTGCAGAAGGAGTAAACAGCTAAAACGGAGTGTACGAAGAATGCTTTAGCTTACACTGTTTCTAACAAGCAAATGACCTGTTTTCATCATTATCATTATGGTTTGATGGATTAGGTATAGTTTTGGAACCTGATTCACTCAACTACGTTTTGACCATTTTTGTTACTTTTTAAAGCTTTTGCAGAAGGCAAAAACCACTAAAACGGACTGTTTAAAGAATGCTTTAGTTTACACTGTTTGTATCAAGCAAATGACCTGTTTTCATCATTATCATTATGGTATAATGGATTAAGCATAGTTTTGAAACCTGATTCACTCAACTACGTTTTGACCATTTTTGTTACTTTTTAAAGCTTTTGCAGAAGGCAAAAACCACTAAAACGGACGGTAAGAGGAATGCTTTAGCTTACACTGTTTCTTTTAAGCAAATGACCTGTTTTCATCATCATCATTATGGTTTAATGGATTAGGTATAGTTTTGGAACCTGATTCACTCAACTACGTTTTGAGCATTTTTGTTACTTTTTAAAGCTTTTGCAGAAGGAGTAAACAGCTAAAACGGAGTGTACGAAGAATGCTTTAGCTTACACTGTTTCTAACAAGCAAATGACCTGTTTTCATCATTATCATTATGGTTTGATGGATTAGGTATAGTTTTGGAACCTGATTCACTCAACTACGTTTTGACCATTTTTGTTACTTTTTAAAGCTTTTGCAGAAGGCAAAAACCACTAAAACGGACTGTTTAAAGAATGCTTTAGATTACACTGTTTGTATCAAGCAAATGACCTGTTTTCATCATTATCATTATGGTATAATGGATTAAGCATAGTTTTGAAACCTGATTCACTCAACTACGTTTTGACCATTTTTGTTACTTTTTAAAGCTTTTGCAGAAGGCAAAAACCACTAAAACGGACGGTAAGAGGAATGCTTTAGCTTACACTGTTTCTTTTAAGCAAATGACCTGTTTTCATCATCATCATTATGGTTTAATGGATTAGGTATAGTTTTGGAACCTGATTCACTCAACTACGTTTTGACCATTTTTGTTACTTTTTAAAGCTTTTGCAGAAGGAGAAAACCACTAAAACGGACTGTTTGAAGAATGCTTTAGCTTACACTGTTTCTAACAGGCAAATGACCTGTTTTCATCATTATCATTATGGTATAATGGATTAAGTATAGTTTTGGAACCTGATTCACTCAACTACGTTTTGACCATTTTTGTTACTTTTTAAAGCTTTTGCAGAAGGAGTAAACAGCTAAAACGGAGTGTACGAAGAATGCTTTAGCTTACACTGTTTCTAACAAGCAAATGACCTGTTTTCATCATTATGGTATAATTGATCAAGTATAGTTTTGGAACCTGGTTCACTCAACTACGTTTTGAGCATTTTTGTTACTTTTTAAAGCTTTTGCAGAAGGAGTAAACAGCTAAAACAGAGTGTAGGAAGAATGCTTTAGCTTACACTGTTTCTAACAAGCAAATGACCTGTTTTCATCATTATCATTATGGTTTGATGGATTAGGTATAGTTTTGGAACCTGATTCACTCAACTACGTTTTGACCATTTTTGTTACTTTTTAAAGCTTTTGCAGAAGGCAAAAACCACTAAAACGGACTGTTTAAAGAATGCTTTAGATTACACTGTTTGTATCAAGCAAATGACCTGTTTTCATCATTATCATTATGGTATAATGGATTAAGTATAGTTTTGGAACCTGATTCACTCAACTACGTTTTGACCATTTTTGTTACTTTTTAAAGCTTTTGCAGAAGGCAAAAACCACTAAAACGGACGGTAAGAGGAATGCTTTAGCTTACACTGTTTCTAACAGGCAAATGACCTGTTTTCATCATCATCATTATGGTTTAATGGATTAGGTATAGTTTTGGAACCTGATTCACTCAACTACGTTTTGACCATTTTTGTTACTTTTTAAAGCTTTTGCAGAAGGAGAAAACCACTAAAACGGACGGTAAGAGGAATGCTTTAGCTTACACTGTTTCTAACAGGCAAATGACCTGTTTTCATCATCATCATTATGGTTTAATGGATTAGGTATAGTTTTGGAACCTGATTCACTCAACTACGTTTTGACCATTTTTGTTACTTTTTAAAGCTTTTGCAGAAGGAGAAAACCACTAAAACGGACTGTTTGAAGAATGCTTTAGCTTACACTGTTTCTAACAGGCAAATGACCTGTTTTCATCATTATCATTATGGTATAATGGATTAAGTATAGTTTTGGAACCTGATTCACTCAACTACGTTTTGACCATTTTTGTTACTTTTTAAAGCTTTTGCAGAAGGAGAAAACCACTAAAACGGACTGTTTGAAGAATGCTTTAGCTTACACTGTTTCTAACAGGCAAATGACCTGTTTTCATCATTATCATTATGGTATAATGGATTAAGTATAGTTTTGGAACCTGATTCACTCAACTACGTTTTGACCATTTTTGTTACTTTTTAAAGCTTTTGCAGAAGGAGAAAACCACTAAAACGGACTGTTTGAAGAATGCTTTAGCTTACACTGTTTCTAACAGGCAAATGACCTGTTTTCATCATTATCATTATGGTATAATGGATTAAGTATAGTTTTGGAACCTGATTCACTCAACTACGTTTTGACCATTTTTGTTACTTTTTAAAGCTTTTGCAGAAGGAGAAAACCACTAAAACGGACTGTTTGAAGAATGCTTTAGCTTACACTGTTTCTAACAGGCAAATGACCTGTTTTCATCATTATCATTATGGTATAATGGATTAAGTATAGTTTTGGAACCTGGTTCACTCAACTACGTTTTGACCATTTTTGTTAGTTTTTAAAGCTTTTGCAGAAGGCAAAAACCACTAAAACGGACGGTAAGAGGAATGCTTTAGCTTACACTGTTTCTAACAGGCAAATGACCTGTTTTCATCATTATCATTATGGTTTAATGGATTAGGTATAGTTTTGGAACCTGATTCACTCAACTACGTTTTGACCATTATTGTTACTTTGTAAAGCTTTTGCAGAAGGCAAAAACCACTAAAACGGACGGTAAGAGGAATGCTTTAGCTTACACTGTTTCTAACAGGCAAATGACCTGTTTTCATCATTATCATTATGGTATAATGGATTAAGTATAGTTTTGGAACCTGATTCACTCAACTACATTTTGACCATTTTTGTTACTTTTTAAAGCTTTTGCAGAAGGCAAAAACCACTAAAACGGACTGTTTAAAGAATGCTTTAGATTACACTGTTTGTATCAAGCAAATGACATGTTTTCATCATTATCATTATGGTATAATGGATTAAGTATAGTTTTGGAACCTGATTCACTCAACCAATTTTTGACCATTATTGTTACTTTTTAAAGCTTTTGCAGAAGGCGAAAACCACTAAAACGGACTGTAAGAGGAATGCTTTAACTTACACTGTTTCTAAAAAGCAAATGACCTGTTTTCATCATCATGGTATAATGGATCAAGTATAGTTTTGGAACCTGGTTCACTCAACTACGTTTTGAGCATTTTTGTTACTTTTTAAAGCTTTTGCAGAAGGAGTAAACAGCTAAAACAGAGTGTAGGAAGAATGCTTTAGCTTACACTGTTTCTAACAAGCAAATGACCTGTTTTCATCATTATCATTATGGTTTGATGGATTAGGTATAGTTTTGGAACCTGATTCACTCAACTACGTTTTGACCATTTTTGTTACTTTTTAAAGCTTTTGCAGAAGGCAAAAACCACTAAAAGGGACTGTTTAAAGAATGCTTTAGATTACACTGTTTGTATCAAGCAAATGACCTGTTTTCATCATTATCATTATGGTATAATGGATTAAGTATAGTTTTGGAACCTGATTCACTCAACCAATTTTTGACCATTATTGTTACTTTTTAAAGCTTTTGCAGAAGGCGAAAACCACTAAAACGGACTGTAAGAGGAATGCTTTAACTTACACTGTTTCTAAAAAGCAAATGACCTGTTTTCATCATCATGGTATAATGGATCAAGTATAGTTTTGGAACCTGGTTCACTCAACTACGTTTTGAGCATTTTTGTTACTTTTTAAAGCTTTTGCAGAAGGAGTAAACAGCTAAAACAGAGTGTAGGAAGAATGCTTTAGCTTACACTGTTTCTAACAAGCAAATGACCTGTTTTCATCATTATCATTATGGTTTGATGGATTAGGTATAGTTTTGGAACCTGATTCACTCAACTACGTTTTGACCATTTTTGTTACTTTTTAAAGCTTTTGCAGAAGGCAAAAACCACTAAAAGGGACTGTTTAAAGAATGCTTTAGATTACACTGTTTGTATCAAGCAAATGACCTGTTTTCATCATTATCATTATGGTATAATGGATTAAGTATAGTTTTGAAACCTGATTCACTCAACTACGTTTTGACCATTTTTGTTACTTTTTAAAGCTTTTGCAGAAGGAGTAAACAGCTAAAACAGAGTGTAGGAAGAATGCTTTAGCTTACACTGTTTCTAACAAGCAAATGACCTGTTTTCATCATTATCATTATGGTTTGATGGATTAGGTATAGTTTTGGAACCTGATTCACTCAACTACGTTTTGACCATTTTTGTTACTTTTTAAAGCTTTTGCAGAAGGCAAAAACCACTAAAACGGACTGTTTAAAGAATGCTTTAGATTACACTGTTTGTATCAAGCAAATGACCTGTTTTCATCATTATCATTATGGTATAATGGATTAAGTATAGTTTTGGAACCTGATTCACTCAACTACGTTTTGACCATTTTTGTTACTTTTTAAAGCTTTTGCAGAAGGCAAAAACCACTAAAACGGACGGTAAGAGGAATGCTTTAGCTTACACTGTTTCTAACAGGCAAATGACCTGTTTTCATCATCATCATTATGGTTTAATGGATTAGGTATAGTTTTGGAACCTGATTCACTCAACTACGTTTTGACCATTTTTGTTACTTTTTAAAGCTTTTGCAGAAGGAGAAAACCACTAAAACGGACGGTAAGAGGAATGCTTTAGCTTACACTGTTTCTAACAGGCAAATGACCTGTTTTCATCATCATCATTATGGTTTAATGGATTAGGTATAGTTTTGGAACCTGATTCACTCAACTACGTTTTGACCATTTTTGTTACTTTTTAAAGCTTTTGCAGAAGGAGAAAACAACTAAAACGGACTGTTTGAAGAATGCTTTAGCTTACACTGTTTCTAACAGGCAAATGACCTGTTTTCATCATTATCATTATGGTATAATGGATTAAGTATAGTTTTGGAACCTGATTCACTCAACTACGTTTTGACCATTTTTGTTACTTTTTAAAGCTTTTGCAGAAGGAGAAAACCACTAAAACGGACTGTTTGAAGAATGCTTTAGCTTACACTGTTTCTAACAGGCAAATGACCTGTTTTCATCATTATCATTATGGTATAATGGATTAAGTATAGTTTTGGAACCTGATTCACTCAACTACGTTTTGACCATTTTTGTTACTTTTTAAAGCTTTTGCAGAAGGAGAAAACCACTAAAACGGACTGTTTGAAGAATGCTTTAGCTTACACTGTTTCTAACAGGCAAATGACCTGTTTTCATCATTATCATTATGGTATAATGGATTAAGTATAGTTTTGGAACCTGATTCACTCAACTACGTTTTGACCATTTTTGTTACTTTTTAAAGCTTTTGCAGAAGGAGAAAACCACTAAAACGGACTGTTTGAAGAATGCTTTAGCTTACACTGTTTCTAACAGGCAAATGACCTGTTTTCATCATTATCATTATGGTATAATGGATTAAGTATAGTTTTGGAACCTGGTTCACTCAACTACGTTTTGACCATTTTTGTTAGTTTTTAAAGCTTTTGCAGAAGGCAAAAACCACTAAAACGGACGGTAAGAGGAATGCTTTAGCTTACACTGTTTCTAACAGGCAAATGACCTGTTTTCATCATTATCATTATGGTTTAATGGATTAGGTATAGTTTTGGAACCTGATTCACTCAACTACGTTTTGACCATTATTGTTACTTTGTAAAGCTTTTGCAGAAGGCAAAAACCACTAAAACGGACGGTAAGAGGAATGCTTTAGCTTACACTGTTTCTAACAGGCAAATGACCTGTTTTCATCATTATCATTATGGTATAATGGATTAAGTATAGTTTTGGAACCTGATTCACTCAACTACATTTTGACCATTTTTGTTACTTTTTAAAGCTTTTGCAGAAGGCAAAAACCACTAAAACGGACTGTTTAAAGAATGCTTTAGATTACACTGTTTGTATCAAGCAAATGACATGTTTTCATCATTATCATTATGGTATAATGGATTAAGTATAGTTTTGGAACCTGATTCACTCAACCAATTTTTGACCATTATTGTTACTTTTTAAAGCTTTTGCAGAAGGCGAAAACCACTAAAACGGACTGTAAGAGGAATGCTTTAACTTACACTGTTTCTAAAAAGCAAATGACCTGTTTTCATCATCATGGTATAATGGATCAAGTATAGTTTTGGAACCTGGTTCACTCAACTACGTTTTGAGCATTTTTGTTACTTTTTAAAGCTTTTGCAGAAGGAGTAAACAGCTAAAACAGAGTGTAGGAAGAATGCTTTAGCTTACACTGTTTCTAACAAGCAAATGACCTGTTTTCATCATTATCATTATGGTTTGATGGATTAGGTATAGTTTTGGAACCTGATTCACTCAACTACGTTTTGACCATTTTTGTTACTTTTTAAAGCTTTTGCAGAAGGCAAAAACCACTAAAAGGGACTGTTTAAAGAATGCTTTAGATTACACTGTTTGTATCAAGCAAATGACCTGTTTTCATCATTATCATTATGGTATAATGGATTAAGTATAGTTTTGGAACCTGATTCACTCAACTACGTTTTGAGCATTTTTGTTACTTTTTAAAGCTTTTGCAGAAGGAGTAAACAGCTAAAACGGAGTGTACGAAGAATGCTTTAGCTTACACTGTTTCTAACAAGCAAATGACCTGTTTTCATCATTATCATTATGGTTTGATGGATTAGGTATAGTTTTGGAACCTGATTCACTCAACTACGTTTTGACCATTTTTGTTACTTTTTAAAGCTTTTGCAGAAGGCAAAAACCACTAAAACGGACTGTTTAAAGAATGCTTTAGTTTACACTGTTTGTATCAAGCAAATGACCTGTTTTCATCATTATCATTATGGTATAATGGATTAAGCATAGTTTTGAAACCTGATTCACTCAACTACGTTTTGACCATTTTTGTTACTTTTTAAAGCTTTTGCAGAAGGCAAAAACCACTAAAACGGACGGTAAGAGGAATGCTTTAGCTTACACTGTTTCTTTTAAGCAAATGACCTGTTTTCATCATCATCATTATGGTTTAATGGATTAGGTATAGTTTTGGAACCTGATTCACTCAACTACGTTTTGAGCATTTTTGTTACTTTTTAAAGCTTTTGCAGAAGGAGTAAACAGCTAAAACGGAGTGTACGAAGAATGCTTTAGCTTACACTGTTTCTAACAAGCAAATGACCTGTTTTCATCATTATCATTATGGTTTGATGGATTAGGTATAGTTTTGGAACCTGATTCACTCAACTACGTTTTGACCATTTTTGTTACTTTTTAAAGCTTTTGCAGAAGGCAAAAACCACTAAAACGGACTGTTTAAAGAATGCTTTAGATTACACTGTTTGTATCAAGCAAATGACCTGTTTTCATCATTATCATTATGGTATAATGGATTAAGCATAGTTTTGAAACCTGATTCACTCAACTACGTTTTGACCATTTTTGTTACTTTTTAAAGCTTTTGCAGAAGGCAAAAACCACTAAAACGGACGGTAAGAGGAATGCTTTAGCTTACACTGTTTCTTTTAAGCAAATGACCTGTTTTCATCATCATCATTATGGTTTAATGGATTAGGTATAGTTTTGGAACCTGATTCACTCAACTACGTTTTGACCATTTTTGTTACTTTTTAAAGCTTTTGCAGAAGGAGAAAACCACTAAAACGGACTGTTTGAAGAATGCTTTAGCTTACACTGTTTCTAACAGGCAAATGACCTGTTTTCATCATTATCATTATGGTATAATGGATTAAGTATAGTTTTGGAACCTGATTCACTCAACTACGTTTTGACCATTTTTGTTACTTTTTAAAGCTTTTGCAGAAGGAGTAAACAGCTAAAACGGAGTGTACGAAGAATGCTTTAGCTTACACTGTTTCTAACAAGCAAATGACCTGTTTTCATCATTATGGTATAATTGATCAAGTATAGTTTTGGAACCTGGTTCACTCAACTACGTTTTGAGCATTTTTGTTACTTTTTAAAGCTTTTGCAGAAGGAGTAAACAGCTAAAACAGAGTGTAGGAAGAATGCTTTAGCTTACACTGTTTCTAACAAGCAAATGACCTGTTTTCATCATTATCATTATGGTTTGATGGATTAGGTATAGTTTTGGAACCTGATTCACTCAACTACGTTTTGACCATTTTTGTTACTTTTTAAAGCTTTTGCAGAAGGCAAAAACCACTAAAACGGACTGTTTAAAGAATGCTTTAGATTACACTGTTTGTATCAAGCAAATGACCTGTTTTCATCATTATCATTATGGTATAATGGATTAAGTATAGTTTTGGAACCTGATTCACTCAACTACGTTTTGAGCATTTTTGTTACTTTTTAAAGCTTTTGCAGAAGGAGTAAACAGCTAAAACGGAGTGTACGAAGAATGCTTTAGCTTACACTGTTTCTAACAAGCAAATGACCTGTTTTCATCATTATCATTATGGTTTGATGGATTAGGTATAGTTTTGGAACCTGATTCACTCAACTACGTTTTGACCATTTTTGTTACTTTTTAAAGCTTTTGCAGAAGGCAAAAACCACTAAAACGGACTGTTTAAAGAATGCTTTAGATTACACTGTTTGTATCAAGCAAATGACCTGTTTTCATCATTATCATTATGGTATAATGGATTAAGCATAGTTTTGAAACCTGATTCACTCAACTACGTTTTGACCATTTTTGTTACTTTTTAAAGCTTTTGCAGAAGGCAAAAACCACTAAAACGGACGGTAAGAGGAATGCTTTAGCTTACACTGTTTCTTTTAAGCAAATGACCTGTTTTCATCATCATCATTATGGTTTAATGGATTAGGTATAGTTTTGGAACCTGATTCACTCAACTACGTTTTGACCATTATTGTTACTTTGTAAAGCTTTTGCAGAAGGCAAAAACCACTAAAACGGACGGTAAGAGGAATGCTTTAGCTTACACTGTTTCTAACAGGCAAATGACCTGTTTTCATCATTATCATTATGGTATAATGGATTAAGTATAGTTTTGGAACCTGATTCACTCAACTACATTTTGACCATTTTTGTTACTTTTTAAAGCTTTTGCAGAAGGCAAAAACCACTAAAACGGACTGTTTAAAGAATGCTTTAGATTACACTGTTTGTATCAAGCAAATGACATGTTTTCATCATTATCATTATGGTATAATGGATTAAGTATAGTTTTGGAACCTGATTCACTCAACCAATTTTTGACCATTATTGTTACTTTTTAAAGCTTTTGCAGAAGGCGAAAACCACTAAAACGGACTGTAAGAGGAATGCTTTAACTTACACTGTTTCTAAAAAGCAAATGACCTGTTTTCATCATCATGGTATAATGGATCAAGTATAGTTTTGGAACCTGGTTCACTCAACTACGTTTTGAGCATTTTTGTTACTTTTTAAAGCTTTTGCAGAAGGAGTAAACAGCTAAAACAGAGTGTAGGAAGAATGCTTTAGCTTACACTGTTTCTAACAAGCAAATGACCTGTTTTCATCATTATCATTATGGTTTGATGGATTAGGTATAGTTTTGGAACCTGATTCACTCAACTACGTTTTGACCATTTTTGTTACTTTTTAAAGCTTTTGCAGAAGGCAAAAACCACTAAAACGGACTGTTTAAAGAATGCTTTAGATTACACTGTTTGTATCAAGCAAATGACCTGTTTTCATCATTATCATTATGGTATAATGGATTAAGTATAGTTTTGAAACCTGATTCACTCAACTACGTTTTGACCATTTTTGTTACTTTTTAAAGCTTTTGCAGAAGGCAAAAACCACTAAAACGGACGGTAAGAGGAATGCTTTAGCTTACACTGTTTCTTTTAAGCAAATGACCTGTTTTCATCATCATCATTATGGTTTAATGGATTAGGTATAGTTTTGGAACCTGATTCACTCAACTACGTTTTGACCATTTTTGTTACTTTTTAAAGCTTTTGCAGAAGGAGAAAACCACTAAAACGGACTGTTTGAAGAATGCTTTAGCTTACACTGTTTCTAACAGGCAAATGACCTGTTTTCATCATTATCATTATGGTATAATGGATTAAGTATAGTTTTGGAACCTGATTCACTCAACTACGTTTTGACCATTTTTGTTACTTTTTAAAGCTTTTGCAGAAGGAGTAAACAGCTAAAACGGAGTGTACGAAGAATGCTTTAGCTTACACTGTTTCTAACAAGCAAATGACCTGTTTTCATCATTATGGTATAATTGATCAAGTATAGTTTTGGAACCTGGTTCACTCAACTACGTTTTGAGCATTTTTGTTACTTTTTAAAGCTTTTGCAGAAGGAGTAAACAGCTAAAACAGAGTGTAGGAAGAATGCTTTAGCTTACACTGTTTCTAACAAGCAAATGACCTGTTTTCATCATTATCATTATGGTTTGATGGATTAGGTATAGTTTTGGAACCTGATTCACTCAACTACGTTTTGACCATTTTTGTTACTTTTTAAAGCTTTTGCAGAAGGCAAAAACCACTAAAACGGACTGTTTAAAGAATGCTTTAGATTACACTGTTTGTATCAAGCAAATGACCTGTTTTCATCATTATCATTATGGTATAATGGATTAAGTATAGTTTTGGAACCTGATTCACTCAACTACGTTTTGAGCATTTTTGTTACTTTTTAAAGCTTTTGCAGAAGGAGTAAACAGCTAAAACGGAGTGTACGAAGAATGCTTTAGCTTACACTGTTTCTAACAAGCAAATGACCTGTTTTCATCATTATCATTATGGTTTGATGGATTAGGTATAGTTTTGGAACCTGATTCACTCAACTACGTTTTGACCATTTTTGTTACTTTTTAAAGCTTTTGCAGAAGGCAAAAACCACTAAAACGGACTGTTTAAAGAATGCTTTAGATTACACTGTTTGTATCAAGCAAATGACCTGTTTTCATCATTATCATTATGGTATAATGGATTAAGCATAGTTTTGAAACCTGATTCACTCAACTACGTTTTGACCATTTTTGTTACTTTTTAAAGCTTTTGCAGAAGGCAAAAACCACTAAAACGGACGGTAAGAGGAATGCTTTAGCTTACACTGTTTCTTTTAAGCAAATGACCTGTTTTCATCATCATCATTATGGTTTAATGGATTAGGTATAGTTTTGGAACCTGATTCACTCAACTACGTTTTGACCATTATTGTTACTTTGTAAAGCTTTTGCAGAAGGCAAAAAACACTAAAACGGACGGTAAGAGGAATGCTTTAGCTTACACTGTTTCTAACAGGCAAATGACCTGTTTTCATCATTATCATTATGGTATAATGGATTAAGTATAGTTTTGGAACCTGATTCACTCAACTACATTTTGACCATTTTTGTTACTTTTTAAAGCTTTTGCAGAAGGCAAAAACCACTAAAACGGACTGTTTAAAGAATGCTTTAGATTACACTGTTTGTATCAAGCAAATGACATGTTTTCATCATTATCATTATGGTATAATGGATTAAGTATAGTTTTGGAACCTGATTCACTCAACCAATTTTTGACCATTATTGTTACTTTTTAAAGCTTTTGCAGAAGGCGAAAACCACTAAAACGGACTGTAAGAGGAATGCTTTAACTTACACTGTTTCTAAAAAGCAAATGACCTGTTTTCATCATCATGGTATAATGGATCAAGTATAGTTTTGGAACCTGGTTCACTCAACTACGTTTTGAGCATTTTTGTTACTTTTTAAAGCTTTTGCAGAAGGAGTAAACAGCTAAAACAGAGTGTAGGAAGAATGCTTTAGCTTACACTGTTTCTAACAAGCAAATGACCTGTTTTCATCATTATCATTATGGTTTGATGGATTAGGTATAGTTTTGGAACCTGATTCACTCAACTACGTTTTGACCATTTTTGTTACTTTTTAAAGCTTTTGCAGAAGGCAAAAACCACTAAAACGGACTGTTTAAAGAATGCTTTAGATTACACTGTTTGTATCAAGCAAATGACCTGTTTTCATCATTATCATTATGGTATAATGGATTAAGTATAGTTTTGAAACCTGATTCACTCAACTACGTTTTGACCATTTTTGTTACTTTTTAAAGCTTTTGCAGAAGGCAAAAACCACTAAAACGGACGGTAAGAGGAATGCTTTAGCTTACACTGTTTCTTTTAAGCAAATGACCTGTTTTCATCATCATCATTATGGTTTAATGGATTAGGTATAGTTTTGGAACCTGATTCACTCAACTACGTTTTGACCATTTTTGTTACTTTTTAAAGCTTTTGCAGAAGGAGAAAACCACTAAAACGGACTGTTTGAAGAATGCTTTAGCTTACACTGTTTCTAACAGGCAAATGACCTGTTTTCATCATTATCATTATGGTATAATGGATTAAGTATAGTTTTGGAACCTGATTCACTCAACTACGTTTTGACCATTTTTGTTACTTTTTAAAGCTTTTGCAGAAGGAGTAAACAGCTAAAACGGAGTGTACGAAGAATGCTTTAGCTTACACTGTTTCTAACAAGCAAATGACCTGTTTTCATCATTATGGTATAATTGATCAAGTATAGTTTTGGAACCTGGTTCACTCAACTACGTTTTGAGCATTTTTGTTACTTTTTAAAGCTTTTGCAGAAGGAGTAAACAGCTAAAACAGAGTGTAGGAAGAATGCTTTAGCTTACACTGTTTCTAACAAGCAAATGACCTGTTTTCATCATTATCATTATGGTTTGATGGATTAGGTATAGTTTTGGAACCTGATTCACTCAACTACGTTTTGACCATTTTTGTTACTTTTTAAAGCTTTTGCAGAAGGCAAAAACCACTAAAACGGACTGTTTAAAGAATGCTTTAGATTACACTGTTTGTATCAAGCAAATGACCTGTTTTCATCATTATCATTATGGTATAATGGATTAAGTATAGTTTTGGAACCTGATTCACTCAACTACGTTTTGAGCATTTTTGTTACTTTTTAAAGCTTTTGCAGAAGGAGTAAACAGCTAAAACGGAGTGTACGAAGAATGCTTTAGCTTACACTGTTTCTAACAAGCAAATGACCTGTTTTCATCATTATCATTATGGTTTGATGGATTAGGTATAGTTTTGGAACCTGATTCACTCAACTACGTTTTGACCATTTTTGTTACTTTTTAAAGCTTTTGCAGAAGGCAAAAACCACTAAAACGGACTGTTTAAAGAATGCTTTAGATTACACTGTTTGTATCAAGCAAATGACCTGTTTTCATCATTATCATTATGGTATAATGGATTAAGCATAGTTTTGAAACCTGATTCACTCAACTACGTTTTGACCATTTTTGTTACTTTTTAAAGCTTTTGCAGAAGGCAAAAACCACTAAAACGGACGGTAAGAGGAATGCTTTAGCTTACACTGTTTCTTTTAAGCAAATGACCTGTTTTCATCATCATCATTATGGTTTAATGGATTAGGTATAGTTTTGGAACCTGATTCACTCAACTACGTTTTGACCATTATTGTTACTTTGTAAAGCTTTTGCAGAAGGCAAAAACCACTAAAACGGACGGTAAGAGGAATGCTTTAGCTTACACTGTTTCTAACAGGCAAATGACCTGTTTTCATCATTATCATTATGGTATAATGGATTAAGTATAGTTTTGGAACCTGATTCACTCAACTACATTTTGACCATTTTTGTTACTTTTTAAAGCTTTTGCAGAAGGCAAAAACCACTAAAACGGACTGTTTAAAGAATGCTTTAGATTACACTGTTTGTATCAAGCAAATGACATGTTTTCATCATTATCATTATGGTATAATGGATTAAGTATAGTTTTGGAACCTGATTCACTCAACCAATTTTTGACCATTATTGTTACTTTTTAAAGCTTTTGCAGAAGGCGAAAACCACTAAAACGGACTGTAAGAGGAATGCTTTAACTTACACTGTTTCTAAAAAGCAAATGACCTGTTTTCATCATCATGGTATAATGGATCAAGTATAGTTTTGGAACCTGGTTCACTCAACTACGTTTTGAGCATTTTTGTTACTTTTTAAAGCTTTTGCAGAAGGAGTAAACAGCTAAAACAGAGTGTAGGAAGAATGCTTTAGCTTACACTGTTTCTAACAAGCAAATGACCTGTTTTCATCATTATCATTATGGTTTGATGGATTAGGTATAGTTTTGGAACCTGATTCACTCAACTACGTTTTGACCATTTTTGTTACTTTTTAAAGCTTTTGCAGAAGGCAAAAACCACTAAAACGGACTGTTTAAAGAATGCTTTAGATTACACTGTTTGTATCAAGCAAATGACCTGTTTTCATCATTATCATTATGGTATAATGGATTAAGTATAGTTTTGAAACCTGATTCACTCAACTACGTTTTGACCATTTTTGTTACTTTTTAAAGCTTTTGCAGAAGGCAAAAACCACTAAAACGGACGGTAAGAGGAATGCTTTAGCTTACACTGTTTCTTTTAAGCAAATGACCTGTTTTCATCATCATCATTATGGTTTAATGGATTAGGTATAGTTTTGGAACCTGATTCACTCAACTACGTTTTGACCATTTTTGTTACTTTTTAAAGCTTTTGTAGAAGGAGAAAACCACTAAAACGGACTGTTTGAAGAATGCTTTAGCTTACACTGTTTCTAACAGGCAAATGACCTGTTTTCATCATTATCATTATGGTATAATGGATTAAGTATAGTTTTGGAACCTGATTCACTCAACTACGTTTTGAGCATTTTTGGTACTTTTTAAAGCTTTTGCAGAAGGAGAAAACCACTAAAACGGACTGTTTGAAGAATGCTTTAGATTACACTGTTTGTATCAAGCAAATGACCTGTTTTCATCATTATCATTATGGTATAATGGATTAAGTATAGTTTTGGAACCTGATTCACTCAACTACATTTTGACCATTTTTGTTACTTTTTAAAGCTTTTGCAGAAGGCAAAAACCACTAAAACGGACTGTTTAAAGAATGCTTTAGATTACACTGTTTGTATCAAGCAAATGACATGTTTTCATCATTATCATTATGGTATAATGGATTAAGTATAGTTTTGGAACCTGATTCACTCAACTACGTTTTGAGCATTTTTGTTACTTTTTAAAGCTTTTGCAGAAGGAGTAAACAGCTAAAACGGAGTGTACGAAGAATGCTTTAGCTTACACTGTTTCTAACAAGCAAATGACCTGTTTTCATCATTATCATTATGGTTTGATGGATTAGGTATAGTTTTGGAACCTGATTCACTCAACTACGTTTTGACCATTATTGTTACTTTTTAAAGCTTTTGCAGAAGGAGAAAACCACTAAAACGGACTGTTTGAAGAATGCTTTAGCTTACACTGTTTCTAACAGGCAAATGACCTGTTTTCATCATTATCATTATGGTATAATGGATTAAGTATAGTTTTGGAACCTGATTCACTCAACTACGTTTTGACCATTTTTGTTACTTTTTAAAGCTTTTGCAGAAGGAGAAAACCACTAAAACGGACTGTTTGAAGAATGCTTTAGCTTACACTGTTTCTAACAGGCAAATGACCTGTTTTCATCATTATGGTATAATGGATTAAGTATAGTTTTGGAACCTGATTCACTCAACTACGTTTTGACCATTATTGTTACTTTTTAAAGCTTTTGCAGAAGGCGAAAACCACTAAAACGGACTGTAAGAGGAATGCTTTAACTTACACTGTTTCTAAAAAGCAAATGACCTGTTTTCATCATCATGGTATAATGGATCAAGTATAGTTTTGGAACCTGGTTCACTCAACTACGTTTTGAGCATTTTTGTTACTTTTTAAAGCTTTTGCAGAAGGAGTAAACAGCTAAAACAGAGTGTAGGAAGAATGCTTTAGCTTACACTGTTTCTAACAAGCAAATGACCTGTTTTCATCATTATCATTATGGTTTGATGGATTAGGTATAGTTTTGGAACCTGATTCACTCAACTACGTTTTGACCATTTTTGTTACTTTTTAAAGCTTTTGCAGAAGGCAAAAACCACTAAAACGGACTGTTTAAAGAATGCTTTAGATTACACTGTTTGTATCAAGCAAATGACCTGTTTTCATCATTATCATTATGGTATAATGGATTAAGTATAGTTTTGGAACCTGATTCACTCAACTACGTTTTGAGCATTTTTGTTACTTTTTAAAGCTTTTGCAGAAGGAGTAAACAGCTAAAACGGAGTGTACGAAGAATGCTTTAGCTTACACTGTTTCTAACAAGCAAATGACCTGTTTTCATCATTATCATTATGGTTTGATGGATTAGGTATAGTTTTGGAACCTGATTCACTCAACTACGTTTTGACCATTTTTGTTACTTTTTAAAGCTTTTGCAGAAGGCAAAAACCACTAAAACGGACTGTTTAAAGAATGCTTTAGATTACACTGTTTGTATCAAGCAAATGACCTGTTTTCATCATTATCATTATGGTATAATGGATTAAGCATAGTTTTGAAACCTGATTCACTCAACTACGTTTTGACCATTTTTGTTACTTTTTAAAGCTTTTGCAGAAGGCAAAAACCACTAAAACGGACGGTAAGAGGAATGCTTTAGCTTACACTGTTTCTTTTAAGCAAATGACCTGTTTTCATCATCATCATTATGGTTTAATGGATTAGGTATAGTTTTGGAACCTGATTCACTCAACTACGTTTTGACCATTTTTGTTACTTTTTAAAGCTTTTGCAGAAGGCAAAAACCACTAAAACGGACGGTAAGAGGAATGCTTTAGCTTACACTGTTTCTAACAGGCAAATGACCTGTTTTCATCATTATCATTATGGTTTAATGGATTAGGTATAGTTTTGGAACCTGATTCACTCAACTACGTTTTGACCATTATTGTTACTTTGTAAAGCTTTTGCAGAAGGCAAAAACCACTAAAACGGACGGTAAGAGGAATGCTTTAGCTTACACTGTTTCTAACAGGCAAATGACCTGTTTTCATCATTATCATTATGGTATAATGGATTAAGTATAGTTTTGGAACCTGATTCACTCAACTACATTTTGACCATTTTTGTTACTTTTTAAAGCTTTTGCAGAAGGCAAAAACCACTAAAACGGACTGTTTAAAGAATGCTTTAGATTACACTGTTTGTATCAAGCAAATGACATGTTTTCATCATTATCATTATGGTATAATGGATTAAGTATAGTTTTGGAACCTGATTCACTCAACCAATTTTTGACCATTATTGTTACTTTTTAAAGCTTTTGCAGAAGGCGAAAACCACTAAAACGGACTGTAAGAGGAATGCTTTAACTTACACTGTTTCTAAAAAGCAAATGACCTGTTTTCATCATCATGGTATAATGGATCAAGTATAGTTTTGGAACCTGGTTCACTCAACTACGTTTTGAGCATTTTTGTTACTTTTTAAAGCTTTTGCAGAAGGAGTAAACAGCTAAAACAGAGTGTAGGAAGAATGCTTTAGCTTACACTGTTTCTAACAAGCAAATGACCTGTTTTCATCATTATCATTATGGTTTGATGGATTAGGTATAGTTTTGGAACCTGATTCACTCAACTACGTTTTGACCATTTTTGTTACTTTTTAAAGCTTTTGCAGAAGGCAAAAACCACTAAAAGGGACTGTTTAAAGAATGCTTTAGATTACACTGTTTGTATCAAGCAAATGACCTGTTTTCATCATTATCATTATGGTATAATGGATTAAGTATAGTTTTGGAACCTGATTCACTCAACTACGTTTTGAGCATTTTTGTTACTTTTTAAAGCTTTTGCAGAAGGAGTAAACAGCTAAAACGGAGTGTACGAAGAATGCTTTAGCTTACACTGTTTCTAACAAGCAAATGACCTGTTTTCATCATTATCATTATGGTTTGATGGATTAGGTATAGTTTTGGAACCTGATTCACTCAACTACGTTTTGACCATTTTTGTTACTTTTTAAAGCTTTTGCAGAAGGCAAAAACCACTAAAACGGACTGTTTAAAGAATGCTTTAGATTACACTGTTTGTATCAAGCAAATGACCTGTTTTCATCATTATCATTATGGTATAATGGATTAAGCATAGTTTTGAAACCTGATTCACTCAACTACGTTTTGACCATTTTTGTTACTTTTTAAAGCTTTTGCAGAAGGCAAAAACCACTAAAACGGACGGTAAGAGGAATGCTTTAGCTTACACTGTTTCTTTTAAGCAAATGACCTGTTTTCATCATCATCATTATGGTTTAATGGATTAGGTATAGTTTTGGAACCTGATTCACTCAACTACGTTTTGAGCATTTTTGTTACTTTTTAAAGCTTTTGCAGAAGGAGTAAACAGCTAAAACGGAGTGTACGAAGAATGCTTTAGCTTACACTGTTTCTAACAAGCAAATGACCTGTTTTCATCATTATCATTATGGTTTGATGGATTAGGTATAGTTTTGGAACCTGATTCACTCAACTACGTTTTGACCATTTTTGTTACTTTTTAAAGCTTTTGCAGAAGGCAAAAACCACTAAAACGGACTGTTTAAAGAATGCTTTAGATTACACTGTTTGTATCAAGCAAATGACCTGTTTTCATCATTATCATTATGGTATAATGGATTAAGCATAGTTTTGAAACCTGATTCACTCAACTACGTTTTGACCATTTTTGTTACTTTTTAAAGCTTTTGCAGAAGGCAAAAACCACTAAAACGGACGGTAAGAGGAATGCTTTAGCTTACACTGTTTCTTTTAAGCAAATGACCTGTTTTCATCATCATCATTATGGTTTAATGGATTAGGTATAGTTTTGGAACCTGATTCACTCAACTACGTTTTGACCATTATTGTTACTTTGTAAAGCTTTTGCAGAAGGCAAAAACCACTAAAACGGACTGTTTAAAGAATGCTTTAGATTACACTGTTTGTATCAAGCAAATGACATGTTTTCATCATTATCATTATGGTATAATGGATTAAGTATAGTTTTGGAACCTGATTCACTCAACCAATTTTTGACCATTATTGTTACTTTTTAAAGCTTTTGCAGAAGGCGAAAACCACTAAAACGGACTGTAAGAGGAATGCTTTAACTTACACTGTTTCTAAAAAGCAAATGACCTGTTTTCATCATCATGGTATAATGGATCAAGTATAGTTTTGGAACCTGGTTCACTCAACTACGTTTTGAGCATTTTTGTTACTTTTTAAAGCTTTTGCAGAAGGAGTAAACAGCTAAAACAGAGTGTAGGAAGAATGCTTTAGCTTACACTGTTTCTAACAAGCAAATGACCTGTTTTCATCATTATCATTATGGTTTGATGGATTAGGTATAGTTTTGGAACCTGATTCACTCAACTACGTTTTGACCATTTTTGTTACTTTTTAAAGCTTTTGCAGAAGGCAAAAACCACTAAAACGGACTGTTTAAAGAATGCTTTAGATTACACTGTTTGTATCAAGCAAATGACCTGTTTTCATCATTATCATTATGGTATAATGGATTAAGTATAGTTTTGAAACCTGATTCACTCAACTACGTTTTGACCATTTTTGTTACTTTTTAAAGCTTTTGCAGAAGGCAAAAACCACTAAAACGGACGGTAAGAGGAATGCTTTAGCTTACACTGTTTCTTTTAAGCAAATGACCTGTTTTCATCATCATCATTATGGTTTAATGGATTAGGTATAGTTTTGGAACCTGATTCACTCAACTACGTTTTGACCATTTTTGTTACTTTTTAAAGCTTTTGCAGAAGGAGAAAACCACTAAAACGGACTGTTTGAAGAATGCTTTAGCTTACACTGTTTCTAACAGGCAAATGACCTGTTTTCATCATTATCATTATGGTATAATGGATTAAGTATAGTTTTGGAACCTGATTCACTCAACTACGTTTTGACCATTTTTGTTACTTTTTAAAGCTTTTGCAGAAGGAGTAAACAGCTAAAACGGAGTGTACGAAGAATGCTTTAGCTTACACTGTTTCTAACAAGCAAATGACCTGTTTTCATCATTATGGTATAATTGATCAAGTATAGTTTTGGAACCTGGTTCACTCAACTACGTTTTGAGCATTTTTGTTACTTTTTAAAGCTTTTGCAGAAGGAGTAAACAGCTAAAACAGAGTGTAGGAAGAATGCTTTAGCTTACACTGTTTCTAACAAGCAAATGACCTGTTTTCATCATTATCATTATGGTTTGATGGATTAGGTATAGTTTTGGAACCTGATTCACTCAACTACGTTTTGACCATTTTTGTTACTTTTTAAAGCTTTTGCAGAAGGCAAAAACCACTAAAACGGACTGTTTAAAGAATGCTTTAGATTACACTGTTTGTATCAAGCAAATGACCTGTTTTCATCATTATCATTATGGTATAATGGATTAAGTATAGTTTTGGAACCTGATTCACTCAACTACGTTTTGAGCATTTTTGTTACTTTTTAAAGCTTTTGCAGAAGGAGTAAACAGCTAAAACGGAGTGTACGAAGAATGCTTTAGCTTACACTGTTTCTAACAAGCAAATGACCTGTTTTCATCATTATCATTATGGTTTGATGGATTAGGTATAGTTTTGGAACCTGATTCACTCAACTACGTTTTGACCATTTTTGTTACTTTTTAAAGCTTTTGCAGAAGGCAAAAACCACTAAAACGGACTGTTTAAAGAATGCTTTAGATTACACTGTTTGTATCAAGCAAATGACCTGTTTTCATCATTATCATTATGGTATAATGGATTAAGCATAGTTTTGAAACCTGATTCACTCAACTACGTTTTGACCATTTTTGTTACTTTTTAAAGCTTTTGCAGAAGGCAAAAACCACTAAAACGGACGGTAAGAGGAATGCTTTAGCTTACACTGTTTCTTTTAAGCAAATGACCTGTTTTCATCATCATCATTATGGTTTAATGGATTAGGTATAGTTTTGGAACCTGATTCACTCAACTACGTTTTGACCATTATTGTTACTTTGTAAAGCTTTTGCAGAAGGCAAAAACCACTAAAACGGACGGTAAGAGGAATGCTTTAGCTTACACTGTTTCTAACAGGCAAATGACCTGTTTTCATCATTATCATTATGGTATAATGGATTAAGTATAGTTTTGGAACCTGATTCACTCAACTACATTTTGACCATTTTTGTTACTTTTTAAAGCTTTTGCAGAAGGCAAAAACCACTAAAACGGACTGTTTAAAGAATGCTTTAGATTACACTGTTTGTATCAAGCAAATGACATGTTTTCATCATTATCATTATGGTATAATGGATTAAGTATAGTTTTGGAACCTGATTCACTCAACCAATTTTTGACCATTATTGTTACTTTTTAAAGCTTTTGCAGAAGGCGAAAACCACTAAAACGGACTGTAAGAGGAATGCTTTAGCTTACACTGTTTCTAACAAGCAAATGACCTGTTTTCATCATTATCATTATGGTTTGATGGATTAGGTATAGTTTTGGAACCTGATTCACTCAACTACGTTTTGACCATTTTTGTTACTTTTTAAAGCTTTTGCAGAAGGCAAAAACCACTAAAACGGACTGTTTAAAGAATGCTTTAGATTACACTGTTTGTATCAAGCAAATGACCTGTTTTCATCATTATCATTATGGTATAATGGATTAAGCATAGTTTTGAAACCTGATTCACTCAACTACGTTTTGACCATTTTTGTTACTTTTTAAAGCTTTTGCAGAAGGCAAAAACCACTAAAACGGACGGTAAGAGGAATGCTTTAGCTTACACTGTTTCTTTTAAGCAAATGACCTGTTTTCATCATCATCATTATGGTTTAATGGATTAGGTATAGTTTTGGAACCTGATTCACTCAACTACGTTTTGAGCATTTTTGTTACTTTTTAAAGCTTTTGCAGAAGGAGTAAACAGCTAAAACGGAGTGTACGAAGAATGCTTTAGCTTACACTGTTTCTAACAAGCAAATGACCTGTTTTCATCATTATCATTATGGTTTGATGGATTAGGTATAGTTTTGGAACCTGATTCACTCAACTACGTTTTGACCATTTTTGTTACTTTTTAAAGCTTTTGCAGAAGGCAAAAACCACTAAAACGGACTGTTTAAAGAATGCTTTAGATTACACTGTTTGTATCAAGCAAATGACCTGTTTTCATCATTATCATTATGGTATAATGGATTAAGCATAGTTTTGAAACCTGATTCACTCAACTACGTTTTGACCATTTTTGTTACTTTTTAAAGCTTTTGCAGAAGGCAAAAACCACTAAAACGGACGGTAAGAGGAATGCTTTAGCTTACACTGTTTCTTTTAAGCAAATGACCTGTTTTCATCATCATCATTATGGTTTAATGGATTAGGTATAGTTTTGGAACCTGATTCACTCAACTACGTTTTGACCATTATTGTTACTTTGTAAAGCTTTTGCAGAAGGCAAAAACCACTAAAACGGACGGTAAGAGGAATGCTTTAGCTTACACTGTTTCTAACAGGCAAATGACCTGTTTTCATCATTATCATTATGGTATAATGGATTAAGTATAGTTTTGGAACCTGATTCACTCAACTACATTTTGACCATTTTTGTTACTTTTTAAAGCTTTTGCAGAAGGCAAAAACCACTAAAACGGACTGTTTAAAGAATGCTTTAGATTACACTGTTTGTATCAAGCAAATGACATGTTTTCATCATTATCATTATGGTATAATGGATTAAGTATAGTTTTGGAACCTGATTCACTCAACCAATTTTTGACCATTATTGTTACTTTTTAAAGCTTTTGCAGAAGGCGAAAACCACTAAAACGGACTGTAAGAGGAATGCTTTAACTTACACTGTTTCTAAAAAGCAAATGACCTGTTTTCATCATCATGGTATAATGGATCAAGTATAGTTTTGGAACCTGGTTCACTCAACTACGTTTTGAGCATTTTTGTTACTTTTTAAAGCTTTTGCAGAAGGAGTAAACAGCTAAAACAGAGTGTAGGAAGAATGCTTTAGCTTACACTGTTTCTAACAAGCAAATGACCTGTTTTCATCATTATCATTATGGTTTGATGGATTAGGTATAGTTTTGGAACCTGATTCACTCAACTACGTTTTGACCATTTTTGTTACTTTTTAAAGCTTTTGCAGAAGGCAAAAACCACTAAAACGGACTGTTTAAAGAATGCTTTAGATTACACTGTTTGTATCAAGCAAATGACCTGTTTTCATCATTATCATTATGGTATAATGGATTAAGTATAGTTTTGAAACCTGATTCACTCAACTACGTTTTGACCATTTTTGTTACTTTTTAAAGCTTTTGCAGAAGGCAAAAACCACTAAAACGGACGGTAAGAGGAATGCTTTAGCTTACACTGTTTCTTTTAAGCAAATGACCTGTTTTCATCATCATCATTATGGTTTAATGGATTAGGTATAGTTTTGGAACCTGATTCACTCAACTACGTTTTGACCATTTTTGTTACTTTTTAAAGCTTTTGCAGAAGGAGAAAACCACTAAAACGGACTGTTTGAAGAATGCTTTAGCTTACACTGTTTCTAACAGGCAAATGACCTGTTTTCATCATTATCATTATGGTATAATGGATTAAGTATAGTTTTGGAACCTGATTCACTCAACTACGTTTTGACCATTTTTGTTACTTTTTAAAGCTTTTGCAGAAGGAGTAAACAGCTAAAACGGAGTGTACGAAGAATGCTTTAGCTTACACTGTTTCTAACAAGCAAATGACCTGTTTTCATCATTATGGTATAATTGATCAAGTATAGTTTTGGAACCTGGTTCACTCAACTACGTTTTGAGCATTTTTGTTACTTTTTAAAGCTTTTGCAGAAGGAGTAAACAGCTAAAACAGAGTGTAGGAAGAATGCTTTAGCTTACACTGTTTCTAACAAGCAAATGACCTGTTTTCATCATTATCATTATGGTTTGATGGATTAGGTATAGTTTTGGAACCTGATTCACTCAACTACGTTTTGACCATTTTTGTTACTTTTTAAAGCTTTTGCAGAAGGCAAAAACCACTAAAACGGACTGTTTAAAGAATGCTTTAGATTACACTGTTTGTATCAAGCAAATGACCTGTTTTCATCATTATCATTATGGTATAATGGATTAAGTATAGTTTTGGAACCTGATTCACTCAACTACGTTTTGAGCATTTTTGTTACTTTTTAAAGCTTTTGCAGAAGGAGTAAACAGCTAAAACGGAGTGTACGAAGAATGCTTTAGCTTACACTGTTTCTAACAAGCAAATGACCTGTTTTCATCATTATCATTATGGTTTGATGGATTAGGTATAGTTTTGGAACCTGATTCACTCAACTACGTTTTGACCATTTTTGTTACTTTTTAAAGCTTTTGCAGAAGGCAAAAACCACTAAAACGGACTGTTTAAAGAATGCTTTAGATTACACTGTTTGTATCAAGCAAATGACCTGTTTTCATCATTATCATTATGGTATAATGGATTAAGCATAGTTTTGAAACCTGATTCACTCAACTACGTTTTGACCATTTTTGTTACTTTTTAAAGCTTTTGCAGAAGGCAAAAACCACTAAAACGGACGGTAAGAGGAATGCTTTAGCTTACACTGTTTCTTTTAAGCAAATGACCTGTTTTCATCATCATCATTATGGTTTAATGGATTAGGTATAGTTTTGGAACCTGATTCA
This sequence comes from Pungitius pungitius, assembly GCF_949316345.1. Classification (NCBI taxonomy): domain Eukaryota; kingdom Metazoa; phylum Chordata; class Actinopteri; order Perciformes; family Gasterosteidae; genus Pungitius; species Pungitius pungitius. The sequence continues at coordinate 9,193,735 of NC_084910.1, read as the reverse complement.
CTCAACTACGTTTTGACCATTATTGTTACTTTGTAAAGCTTTTGCAGAAGGCAAAAACCACTAAAACGGACGGTAAGAGGAATGCTTTAGCTTACACTGTTTCTAACAGGCAAATGACCTGTTTTCATCATTATCATTATGGTATAATGGATTAAGTATAGTTTTGGAACCTGATTCACTCAACTACATTTTGACCATTTTTGTTACTTTTTAAAGCTTTTGCAGAAGGCAAAAACCACTAAAACGGACTGTTTAAAGAATGCTTTAGATTACACTGTTTGTATCAAGCAAATGACATGTTTTCATCATTATCATTATGGTATAATGGATTAAGTATAGTTTTGGAACCTGATTCACTCAACCAATTTTTGACCATTATTGTTACTTTTTAAAGCTTTTGCAGAAGGCGAAAACCACTAAAACGGACTGTAAGAGGAATGCTTTAACTTACACTGTTTCTAAAAAGCAAATGACCTGTTTTCATCATCATGGTATAATGGATCAAGTATAGTTTTGGAACCTGGTTCACTCAACTACGTTTTGAGCATTTTTGTTACTTTTTAAAGCTTTTGCAGAAGGAGTAAACAGCTAAAACAGAGTGTAGGAAGAATGCTTTAGCTTACACTGTTTCTAACAAGCAAATGACCTGTTTTCATCATTATCATTATGGTTTGATGGATTAGGTATAGTTTTGGAACCTGATTCACTCAACTACGTTTTGACCATTTTTGTTACTTTTTAAAGCTTTTGTAGAAGGAGAAAACCACTAAAACGGACTGTTTGAAGAATGCTTTAGCTTACACTGTTTGTATCAAGCAAATGACCTGTTTTCATCATTATCATTATGGTATAATGGATTAAGTATAGTTTTGAAACCTGATTCACTCAACTACGTTTTGACCATTTTTGTTACTTTTTAAAGCTTTTGCAGAAGGCAAAAACCACTAAAACGGACGGTAAGAGGAATGCTTTAGCTTACACTGTTTCTTTTAAGCAAATGACCTGTTTTCATCATCATCATTATGGTTTAATGGATTAGGTATAGTTTTGGAACCTGATTCACTCAACTACGTTTTGACCATTTTTGTTACTTTTTAAAGCTTTTGTAGAAGGAGAAAACCACTAAAACGGACTGTTTGAAGAATGCTTTAGCTTACACTGTTTCTAACAGGCAAATGACCTGTTTTCATCATTATCATTATGGTATAATGGATTAAGTATAGTTTTGGAACCTGATTCACTCAACTACGTTTTGAGCATTTTTGGTACTTTTTAAAGCTTTTGCAGAAGGAGAAAACCACTAAAACGGACTGTTTGAAGAATGCTTTAGATTACACTGTTTGTATCAAGCAAATGACCTGTTTTCATCATTATCATTATGGTATAATGGATTAAGTATAGTTTTGGAACCTGATTCACTCAACTACATTTTGACCATTTTTGTTACTTTTTAAAGCTTTTGCAGAAGGCAAAAACCACTAAAACGGACTGTTTAAAGAATGCTTTAGATTACACTGTTTGTATCAAGCAAATGACATGTTTTCATCATTATCATTATGGTATAATGGATTAAGTATAGTTTTGGAACCTGATTCACTCAACTACGTTTTGAGCATTTTTGTTACTTTTTAAAGCTTTTGCAGAAGGAGTAAACAGCTAAAACGGAGTGTACGAAGAATGCTTTAGCTTACACTGTTTCTAACAAGCAAATGACCTGTTTTCATCATTATCATTATGGTTTGATGGATTAGGTATAGTTTTGGAACCTGATTCACTCAACTACGTTTTGACCATTATTGTTACTTTTTAAAGCTTTTGCAGAAGGAGAAAACCACTAAAACGGACTGTTTGAAGAATGCTTTAGCTTACACTGTTTCTAACAGGCAAATGACCTGTTTTCATCATTATCATTATGGTATAATGGATTAAGTATAGTTTTGGAACCTGATTCACTCAACTACGTTTTGACCATTTTTGTTACTTTTTAAAGCTTTTGCAAAAGGAGAAAACCACTAAAACGGACTGTTTGAAGAATGCTTTAGCTTACACTGTTTCTAACAGGCAAATGACCTGTTTTCATCATTATGGTATAATGGATTAAGTATAGTTTTGGAACCTGATTCACTCAACTACGTTTTGACCATTATTGTTACTTTTTAAAGCTTTTGCAGAAGGCGAAAACCACTAAAACGGACTGTAAGAGGAATGCTTTAACTTACACTGTTTCTAAAAAGCAAATGACCTGTTTTCATCATCATGGTATAATGGATCAAGTATAGTTTTGGAACCTGGTTCACTCAACTACGTTTTGAGCATTTTTGTTACTTTTTAAAGCTTTTGCAGAAGGAGTAAACAGCTAAAACAGAGTGTAGGAAGAATGCTTTAGCTTACACTGTTTCTAACAAGCAAATGACCTGTTTTCATCATTATCATTATGGTTTGATGGATTAGGTATAGTTTTGGAACCTGATTCACTCAACTACGTTTTGACCATTTTTGTTACTTTTTAAAGCTTTTGCAGAAGGCAAAAACCACTAAAACGGACTGTTTAAAGAATGCTTTAGATTACACTGTTTGTATCAAGCAAATGACCTGTTTTCATCATTATCATTATGGTATAATGGATTAAGTATAGTTTTGGAACCTGATTCACTCAACTACGTTTTGAGCATTTTTGTTACTTTTTAAAGCTTTTGCAGAAGGAGTAAACAGCTAAAACGGAGTGTACGAAGAATGCTTTAGCTTACACTGTTTCTAACAAGCAAATGACCTGTTTTCATCATTATCATTATGGTTTGATGGATTAGGTATAGTTTTGGAACCTGATTCACTCAACTACGTTTTGACCATTTTTGTTACTTTTTAAAGCTTTTGCAGAAGGCAAAAACCACTAAAACGGACTGTTTAAAGAATGCTTTAGATTACACTGTTTGTATCAAGCAAATGACCTGTTTTCATCATTATCATTATGGTATAATGGATTAAGCATAGTTTTGAAACCTGATTCACTCAACTACGTTTTGACCATTTTTGTTACTTTTTAAAGCTTTTGCAGAAGGCAAAAACCACTAAAACGGACGGTAAGAGGAATGCTTTAGCTTACACTGTTTCTTTTAAGCAAATGACCTGTTTTCATCATCATCATTATGGTTTAATGGATTAGGTATAGTTTTGGAACCTGATTCACTCAACTACGTTTTGACCATTTTTGTTACTTTTTAAAGCTTTTGCAGAAGGAGAAAACCACTAAAACGGACTGTTTGAAGAATGCTTTAGCTTACACTGTTTCTAACAGGCAAATGACCTGTTTTCATCATTATCATTATGGTATAATGGATTAAGTATAGTTTTGGAACCTGATTCACTCAACTACGTTTTGACCATTTTTGTTACTTTTTAAAGCTTTTGCAGAAGGAGTAAACAGCTAAAACGGAGTGTACGAAGAATGCTTTAGCTTACACTGTTTCTAACAAGCAAATGACCTGTTTTCATCATTATGGTATAATTGATCAAGTATAGTTTTGGAACCTGGTTCACTCAACTACGTTTTGAGCATTTTTGTTACTTTTTAAAGCTTTTGCAGAAGGAGTAAACAGCTAAAACAGAGTGTAGGAAGAATGCTTTAGCTTACACTGTTTCTAACAAGCAAATGACCTGTTTTCATCATTATCATTATGGTTTGATGGATTAGGTATAGTTTTGGAACCTGATTCACTCAACTACATTTTGACCATTTTTGTTACTTTTTAAAGCTTTTGCAGAAGGAGAAAACCACTAAAACGGACTGTTTGAAGAATGCTTTAGCTTACACTGTTTCTAACAGGCAAATGACCTGTTTTCATCATTATCATTATGGTATAATGGATTAAGTATAGTTTTGGAACCTGATTCACTCAACTACGTTTTGAGCATTTTTGGTACTTTTTAAAGCTTTTGCAGAAGGAGAAAACCACTAAAACGGACTGTTTGAAGAATGCTTTAGCTTACACTGTTTCTTTTAAGCAAATGACCTGTTTTCATCATCATCATTATGGTTTAATGGATTAGGTATAGTTTTGGAACCTGATTCACTCAACTACGTTTTGACCATTTTTGTTACTTTTTAAAGCTTTTGTAGAAGGAGAAAACCACTAAAACGGACTGTTTGAAGAATGCTTTAGCTTACACTGTTTCTAACAGGCAAATGACCTGTTTTCATCATTATCATTATGGTATAATGGATTAAGTATAGTTTTGGAACCTGATTCACTCAACTACGTTTTGAGCATTTTTGGTACTTTTTAAAGCTTTTGCAGAAGGAGAAAACCACTAAAACGGACTGTTTGAAGAATGCTTTAGATTACACTGTTTGTATCAAGCAAATGACCTGTTTTCATCATTATCATTATGGTATAATGGATTAAGTATAGTTTTGGAACCTGATTCACTCAACTACATTTTGACCATTTTTGTTACTTTTTAAAGCTTTTGCAGAAGGAGAAAACCACTAAAACGGACTGTTTGAAGAATGCTTTAGCTTACACTGTTTCTAACAGGCAAATGACCTGTTTTCATCATTATCATTATGGTATAATGGATTAAGTATAGTTTTGGAACCTGATTCACTCAACTACGTTTTGAGCATTTTTGGTACTTTTTAAAGCTTTTGCAGAAGGAGAAAACCACTAAAACGGACTGTTTGAAGAATGCTTTAGATTACACTGTTTGTATCAAGCAAATGACCTGTTTTCATCATTATCATTATGGTATAATGGATTAAGTATAGTTTTGGAACCTGATTCACTCAACTACATTTTGACCATTTTTGTTACTTTTTAAAGCTTTTGCAGAAGGCAAAAACCACTAAAACGGACTGTTTAAAGAATGCTTTAGATTACACTGTTTGTATCAAGCAAATGACATGTTTTCATCATTATCATTATGGTATAATGGATTAAGTATAGTTTTGGAACCTGATTCACTCAACTACGTTTTGAGCATTTTTGTTACTTTTTAAAGCTTTTGCAGAAGGAGTAAACAGCTAAAACGGAGTGTACGAAGAATGCTTTAGCTTACACTGTTTCTAACAAGCAAATGACCTGTTTTCATCATTATCATTATGGTTTGATGGATTAGGTATAGTTTTGGAACCTGATTCACTCAACTACGTTTTGACCATTATTGTTACTTTTTAAAGCTTTTGCAGAAGGAGAAAACCACTAAAACGGACTGTTTGAAGAATGCTTTAGCTTACACTGTTTCTAACAGGCAAATGACCTGTTTTCATCATTATCATTATGGTATAATGGATTAAGTATAGTTTTGGAACCTGATTCACTCAACTACGTTTTGACCATTTTTGTTACTTTTTAAAGCTTTTGCAGAAGGAGAAAACCACTAAAACGGACTGTTTGAAGAATGCTTTAGCTTACACTGTTTCTAACAGGCAAATGACCTGTTTTCATCATTATGGTATAATGGATTAAGTATAGTTTTGGAACCTGATTCACTCAACTACGTTTTGACCATTTTTGTTACTTTTTAAAGCTTTTGCAGAAGGCAAAAACCACTAAAAGGGACTGTTTAAAGAATGCTTTAGATTACACTGTTTGTATCAAGCAAATGACCTGTTTTCATCATTATCATTATGGTATAATGGATTAAGTATAGTTTTGGAACCTGATTCACTCAACTACGTTTTGAGCATTTTTGTTACTTTTTAAAGCTTTTGCAGAAGGAGTAAACAGCTAAAACGGAGTGTACGAAGAATGCTTTAGCTTACACTGTTTCTAACAAGCAAATGACCTGTTTTCATCATTATCATTATGGTTTGATGGATTAGGTATAGTTTTGGAACCTGATTCACTCAACTACGTTTTGACCATTTTTGTTACTTTTTAAAGCTTTTGCAGAAGGCAAAAACCACTAAAACGGACTGTTTAAAGAATGCTTTAGATTACACTGTTTGTATCAAGCAAATGACCTGTTTTCATCATTATCATTATGGTATAATGGATTAAGCATAGTTTTGAAACCTGATTCACTCAACTACGTTTTGACCATTTTTGTTACTTTTTAAAGCTTTTGCAGAAGGCAAAAACCACTAAAACGGACGGTAAGAGGAATGCTTTAGCTTACACTGTTTCTTTTAAGCAAATGACCTGTTTTCATCATCATCATTATGGTTTAATGGATTAGGTATAGTTTTGGAACCTGATTCACTCAACTACGTTTTGACCATTTTTGTTACTTTTTAAAGCTTTTGCAGAAGGAGAAAACCACTAAAACGGACTGTTTGAAGAATGCTTTAGCTTACACTGTTTCTAACAGGCAAATGACCTGTTTTCATCATTATCATTATGGTATAATGGATTAAGTATAGTTTTGGAACCTGATTCACTCAACTACGTTTTGACCATTTTTGTTACTTTTTAAAGCTTTTGCAGAAGGAGAAAACCACTAAAACGGACTGTTTGAAGAATGCTTTAGCTTACACTGTTTCTAACAGGCAAATGACCTGTTTTCATCATTATCATTATGGTATAATGGATTAAGTATAGTTTTGGAACCTGGTTCACTCAACTACGTTTTGACCATTTTTGTTAGTTTTTAAAGCTTTTGCAGAAGGCAAAAACCACTAAAACGGACGGTAAGAGGAATGCTTTAGCTTACACTGTTTCTAACAGGCAAATGACCTGTTTTCATCATTATCATTATGGTTTATTGGATTAGGTATAGTTCTGGAACCTGATTCACTCAACTACGTTTTGACCATTTTTGTTAGTTTTTAAAGCTTTTGCAGAAGGCGAAAACCACTAAAACGGACTGTAAGAGGAATGCTTTAACTTACACTGTTTCTAAAAAGCAAATTACCTGTTTTCATCATTATGGTATAATTGATCAAGTATAGTTTTGGAACCTGGTTCACTCAACTACGTTTTGAGCATTTTTGTTACTTTTTAAAGCTTTTGCAGAAGGAGTAAACAGCTAAAACAGAGTGTAGGAAGAATGCTTTAGCTTACACTGTTTCTAACAAGCAAATGACCTGTTTTAATCATTATCATTATGGTTTGATGGATTAGGTATAGTTTTGGAACCTGATTCACTCAACTACGTTTTGACCATTTTTGTTACTTTTTAAAGCTTTTGCAGAAGGAGAAAACCACTAAAACGGACTGTTTGAAGAATGCTTTAGCTTACACTGTATCTAACAGGCAAATGACCTGTTTTCATCATTATCATTATGGTATAATGGATTAAGTATAGTTTTAAAACCTGGTTCACTCAACTACGTTTTGAGCATTTTTGTTACTTTTTAAAGCTTTTGCAGAAGGAGAAAACCACTAAAACGGACTGTTTGAAGAATGCTTTAGATTACACTGTTTCTTTTAAGCAAATGACCTGTTTTCATCATTATCATTATGGTATAATGGATTAAGTATAGTTTTGAAACCTGATTCACTCAACTACGTTTTGACCATTTTTGTTACTTTTTAAAGCTTTTGCAGAAGGCAAAAACCACTAAAACGGACTGTTTAAAGAATGCTTTAGATTACACTGTTTGTATCAAGCAAATGACCTGTTTTCATCATTATCATTATGGTATAATGGATTAAGTATAGTTTTGAAACCTGGTTCACTCAACTACGTTTTGAGCATTTTTGTTACTTTTTAAAGCTTTTGCAGAAGGAGAAAACCACTAAAACGGACTGTTTAAAGAATGCTTTAGATTACACTGTTTGTATCAAGCAAATGACCTGTTTTCATCATTATCATTATGGTATAATGGATTAAGTATAGTTTTGGAACCTGATTCACTCAACTACGTTTTGAGCATTTTTGTTACTTTTTAAAGCTTTTGCAGAAGGCAAAAACCACTAAAACGGACTGTTTAAAGAATGCTTTAGATTACACTGTTTGTATCAAGCAAATGACCTGTTTTCATCATTATCATTATGGTATAATGGATTAAGCATAGTTTTGAAACCTGATTCACTCAACTACGTTTTGACCATTTTTGTTACTTTTTAAAGCTTTTGCAGAAGGCAAAAACCACTAAAACGGACGGTAAGAGGAATGCTTTAGCTTACACTGTTTCTTTTAAGCAAATGACCTGTTTTCATCATCATCATTATGGTTTAATGGATTAGGTATAGTTTTGGAACCTGATTCACTCAACTACGTTTTGACCATTTTTGTTACTTTTTAAAGCTTTTGCAGAAGGAGAAAACCACTAAAACGGACTGTTTGAAGAATGCTTTAGCTTACACTGTTTCTAACAGGCAAATGACCTGTTTTCATCATTATCATTATGGTATAATGGATTAAGTATAGTTTTAAAACCTGGTTCACTCAACTACGTTTTGAGCATTTTTGTTACTTTTTAAAGCTTTTGCAGAAGGAGAAAACCACTAAAACGGACTGTTTGAAGAATGCTTTAGATTACACTGTTTCTTTTAAGCAAATGACCTGTTTTCATCATTATCATTATGGTATAATGGATTAAGTATAGTTTTAAAACCTGGTTCACTCAACTACGTTTTGAGCATTTTTGTTACTTTTTAAAGCTTTTGCAGAAGGAGAAAACCACTAAAACGGACTGTTTGAAGAATGCTTTAGAATTACACTGTTTCTTTTAAGCAAATGACCTGTTTTCATCATTATCATTATGGTATAATGGATTAAGTATAGTTTTGAAACCTGATTCACTCAACTACGTTTTGACCATTTTTGTTACTTTTTAAAGCTTTTGCAGAAGGCAAAAACCACTAAAACGGACTGTTTAAAGAATGCTTTAGATTACACTGTTTGTATCAAGCAAATGACCTGTTTTCATCATCATCATTATGGTTTAATGGATTAGGTATAGTTTTGGAACCTGATTCACTCAACTACGTTTTGACCATTTTTGTTACTTTTTAAAGCTTTTGCAGAAGGAGAAAACCACTAAAACGGACTGTTTGAAGAATGCTTTAGCTTACACTGTTTCTAACAGGCAAATGACCTGTTTTCATCATTATCATTATGGTATAATGGATTAAGTATAGTTTTAAAACCTGGTTCACTCAACTACGTTTTGAGCATTTTTGTTACTTTTTAAAGCTTTTGCAGAAGGAGAAAACCACTAAAACGGACTGTTTGAAGAATGCTTTAGATTACACTGTTTCTTTTAAGCAAATGACCTGTTTTCATCATTATCATTATGGTATAATGGATTAAGTATAGTTTTGAAACCTGATTCACTCAACTACGTTTTGACCATTTTTGTTACTTTTTAAAGCTTTTGCAGAAGGAGAAAACCACTAAAACGGACTGTTTAAAGAATGCTTTAGATTACACTGTTTGTATCAAGCAAATGACCTGTTTTCATCATTATCATTATGGTATAATGGATTAAGTATAGTTTTGGAACCTGATTCACTCAACTACGTTTTGAGCATTTTTGTTACTTTTTAAAGCTTTTGCAGAAGGCAAAAACCACTAAAACGGACTGTTTAAAGAATGCTTTAGATTACACTGTTTGTATCAAGCAAATGACCTGTTTTCATCATTATCATTATGGTATAATGGATTAAGCATAGTTTTGAAACCTGATTCACTCAACTACGTTTTGACCATTTTTGTTACTTTTTAAAGCTTTTGCAGAAGGCAAAAACCACTAAAACGGACGGTAAGAGGAATGCTTTAGCTTACACTGTTTCTTTTAAGCAAATGACCTGTTTTCATCATCATCATTATGGTTTAATGGATTAGGTATAGTTTTGGAACCTGATTCACTCAACTACGTTTTGACCATTTTTGTTACTTTTTAAAGCTTTTGCAGAAGGAGAAAACCACTAAAACGGACTGTTTGAAGAATGCTTTAGCTTACACTGTTTCTAACAGGCAAATGACCTGTTTTCATCATTATCATTATGGTATAATGGATTAAGTATAGTTTTAAAACCTGGTTCACTCAACTACGTTTTGAGCATTTTTGTTACTTTTTAAAGCTTTTGCAGAAGGAGAAAACCACTAAAACGGACTGTTTGAAGAATGCTTTAGCTTACACTGTTTCTTTTAAGCAAATGACCTGTTTTCATCATCATCATTATGGTTTAATGGATTAGGTATAGTTTTGGAACCTGATTCACTCAACTACGTTTTGACCATTTTTGTTACTTTTTAAAGCTTTTGCAGAAGGAGAAAACCACTAAAACGGACTGTTTGAAGAATGCTTTAGCTTACACTGTTTCTAACAGGCAAATGACCTGTTTTCATCATTATCATTATGGTATAATGGATTAAGTATAGTTTTAAAACCTGGTTCACTCAACTACGTTTTGAGCATTTTTGTTACTTTTTAAAGCTTTTGCAGAAGGAGAAAACCACTAAAACGGACTGTTTGAAGAATGCTTTAGATTACACTGTTTCTTTTAAGCAAATGACCTGTTTTCATCATTATCATTATGGTATAATGGATTAAGTATAGTTTTAAAACCTGGTTCACTCAACTACGTTTTGAGCATTTTTGTTACTTTTTAAAGCTTTTGCAGAAGGAGAAAACCACTAAAACGGACTGTTTGAAGAATGCTTTAGAATTACACTGTTTCTTTTAAGCAAATGACCTGTTTTCATCATTATCATTATGGTATAATGGATTAAGTATAGTTTTGAAACCTGATTCACTCAACTACGTTTTGACCATTTTTGTTACTTTTTAAAGCTTTTGCAGAAGGAGAAAACCACTAAAACGGACTGTTTGAAGAATGCTTTAGCTTACACTGTTTCTAACAGGCAAATGACCTGTTTTCATCATTATCATTATGGTATAATGGATTAAGTATAGTTTTAAAACCTGGTTCACTCAACTACGTTTTGAGCATTTTTGTTACTTTTTAAAGCTTTTGCAGAAGGAGAAAACCACTAAAACGGACTGTTTGAAGAATGCTTTAGATTACACTGTTTCTTTTAAGCAAATGACCTGTTTTCATCATTATCATTATGGTATAATGGATTAAGTATAGTTTTGAAACCTGATTCACTCAACTACGTTTTGACCATTTTTGTTACTTTTTAAAGCTTTTGCAGAAGGAGAAAACCACTAAAACGGACTGTTTAAAGAATGCTTTAGATTACACTGTTTGTATCAAGCAAATGACCTGTTTTCATCATTATCATTATGGTATAATGGATTAAGTATAGTTTTGGAACCTGATTCACTCAACTACGTTTTGAGCATTTTTGTTACTTTTTAAAGCTTTTGCAGAAGGCAAAAACCACTAAAACGGACTGTTTAAAGAATGCTTTAGATTACACTGTTTGTATCAAGCAAATGACCTGTTTTCATCATTATCATTATGGTATAATGGATTAAGCATAGTTTTGAAACCTGATTCACTCAACTACGTTTTGACCATTTTTGTTACTTTTTAAAGCTTTTGCAGAAGGCAAAAACCACTAAAACGGACGGTAAGAGGAATGCTTTAGCTTACACTGTTTCTTTTAAGCAAATGACCTGTTTTCATCATCATCATTATGGTTTAATGGATTAGGTATAGTTTTGGAACCTGATTCACTCAACTACGTTTTGACCATTTTTGTTACTTTTTAAAGCTTTTGCAGAAGGAGAAAACCACTAAAACGGACTGTTTGAAGAATGCTTTAGCTTACACTGTTTCTAACAGGCAAATGACCTGTTTTCATCATTATCATTATGGTATAATGGATTAAGTATAGTTTTAAAACCTGGTTCACTCAACTACGTTTTGAGCATTTTTGTTACTTTTTAAAGCTTTTGCAGAAGGAGAAAACCACTAAAACGGACTGTTTGAAGAATGCTTTAGCTTACACTGTTTCTTTTAAGCAAATGACCTGTTTTCATCATCATCATTATGGTTTAATGGATTAGGTATAGTTTTGGAACCTGATTCACTCAACTACGTTTTGACCATTTTTGTTACTTTTTAAAGCTTTTGCAGAAGGAGAAAACCACTAAAACGGACTGTTTGAAGAATGCTTTAGCTTACACTGTTTCTAACAGGCAAATGACCTGTTTTCATCATTATCATTATGGTATAATGGATTAAGTATAGTTTTAAAACCTGGTTCACTCAACTACGTTTTGAGCATTTTTGTTACTTTTTAAAGCTTTTGCAGAAGGGGAAAACCACTAAAACGGACTGTTTGAAGAATGCTTTAGATTACACTGTTTCTTTTAAGCAAATGACCTGTTTTCATCATTATCATTATGGTATAATGGATTAAGTATAGTTTTAAAACCTGGTTCACTCAACTACGTTTTGAGCATTTTTGTTACTTTTTAAAGCTTTTGCAGAAGGAGAAAACCACTAAAACGGACTGTTTGAAGAATGCTTTAGAATTACACTGTTTCTTTTAAGCAAATGACCTGTTTTCATCATTATCATTATGGTATAATGGATTAAGTATAGTTTTGAAACCTGATTCACTCAACTACGTTTTGACCATTTTTGTTACTTTTTAAAGCTTTTGCAGAAGGCAAAAACCACTAAAACGGACTGTTTAAAGAATGCTTTAGATTACACTGTTTGTATCAAGCAAATGACCTGTTTTCATCATCATCATTATGGTTTAATGGATTAGGTATAGTTTTGGAACCTGATTCACTCAACTACGTTTTGACCATTTTTGTTACTTTTTAAAGCTTTTGCAGAAGGAGAAAACCACTAAAACGGACTGTTTGAAGAATGCTTTAGCTTACACTGTTTCTAACAGGCAAATGACCTGTTTTCATCATTATCATTATGGTATAATGGATTAAGTATAGTTTTAAAACCTGGTTCACTCAACTACGTTTTGAGCATTTTTGTTACTTTTTAAAGCTTTTGCAGAAGGAGAAAACCACTAAAACGGACTGTTTGAAGAATGCTTTAGATTACACTGTTTCTTTTAAGCAAATGACCTGTTTTCATCATTATCATTATGGTATAATGGATTAAGTATAGTTTTGAAACCTGATTCACTCAACTACGTTTTGAGCATTTTTGTTACTTTTTAAAGCTTTTGCAGAAGGAGAAAACCACTAAAACGGACTGTTTAAAGAATGCTTTAGATTACACTGTTTGTATCAAGCAAATGACCTGTTTTCATCATTATCATTATGGTATAATGGATTAAGTATAGTTTTGGAACCTGATTCACTCAACTACGTTTTGAGCATTTTTGTTACTTTTTAAAGCTTTTGCAGAAGGCAAAAACCACTAAAACGGACTGTTTAAAGAATGCTTTAGATTACACTGTTTGTATCAAGCAAATGACCTGTTTTCATCATTATCATTATGGTATAATGGATTAAGCATAGTTTTGAAACCTGATTCACTCAACTACGTTTTGACCATTTTTGTTACTTTTTAAAGCTTTTGCAGAAGGCAAAAACCACTAAAACGGACGGTAAGAGGAATGCTTTAGCTTACACTGTTTCTTTTAAGCAAATGACCTGTTTTCATCATCATCATTATGGTTTAATGGATTAGGTATAGTTTTGGAACCTGATTCACTCAACTACGTTTTGACCATTTTTGTTACTTTTTAAAGCTTTTGCAGAAGGAGAAAACCACTAAAACGGACTGTTTGAAGAATGCTTTAGCTTACACTGTTTCTAACAGGCAAATGACCTGTTTTCATCATTATCATTATGGTATAATGGATTAAGTATAGTTTTAAAACCTGGTTCACTCAACTACGTTTTGAGCATTTTTGTTACTTTTTAAAGCTTTTGCAGAAGGAGAAAACCACTAAAACGGACTGTTTGAAGAATGCTTTAGCTTACACTGTTTCTTTTAAGCAAATGACCTGTTTTCATCATCATCATTATGGTTTAATGGATTAGGTATAGTTTTGGAACCTGATTCACTCAACTACGTTTTGACCATTTTTGTTACTTTTTAAAGCTTTTGCAGAAGGAGAAAACCACTAAAACGGACTGTTTGAAGAATGCTTTAGCTTACACTGTTTCTAACAGGCAAATGACCTGTTTTCATCATTATCATTATGGTATAATGGATTAAGTATAGTTTTAAAACCTGGTTCACTCAACTACGTTTTGAGCATTTTTGTTACTTTTTAAAGCTTTTGCAGAAGGAGAAAACCACTAAAACGGACTGTTTGAAGAATGCTTTAGATTACACTGTTTCTTTTAAGCAAATGACCTGTTTTCATCATTATCATTATGGTATAATGGATTAAGTATAGTTTTAAAACCTGGTTCACTCAACTACGTTTTGAGCATTTTTGTTACTTTTTAAAGCTTTTGCAGAAGGAGAAAACCACTAAAACGGACTGTTTGAAGAATGCTTTAGAATTACACTGTTTCTTTTAAGCAAATGACCTGTTTTCATCATTATCATTATGGTATAATGGATTAAGTATAGTTTTGAAACCTGATTCACTCAACTACGTTTTGACCATTTTTGTTACTTTTTAAAGCTTTTGCAGAAGGCAAAAACCACTAAAACGGACTGTTTAAAGAATGCTTTAGATTACACTGTTTGTATCAAGCAAATGACCTGTTTTCATCATCATCATTATGGTTTAATGGATTAGGTATAGTTTTGGAACCTGATTCACTCAACTACGTTTTGACCATTTTTGTTACTTTTTAAAGCTTTTGCAGAAGGAGAAAACCACTAAAACGGACTGTTTGAAGAATGCTTTAGCTTACACTGTTTCTAACAGGCAAATGACCTGTTTTCATCATTATCATTATGGTATAATGGATTAAGTATAGTTTTAAAACCTGGTTCACTCAACTACGTTTTGAGCATTTTTGTTACTTTTTAAAGCTTTTGCAGAAGGAGAAAACCACTAAAACGGACTGTTTGAAGAATGCTTTAGATTACACTGTTTCTTTTAAGCAAATGACCTGTTTTCATCATTATCATTATGGTATAATGGATTAAGTATAGTTTTGAAACCTGATTCACTCAACTACGTTTTGACCATTTTTGTTACTTTTTAAAGCTTTTGCAGAAGGAGAAAACCACTAAAACGGACTGTTTAAAGAATGCTTTAGATTACACTGTTTGTATCAAGCAAATGACCTGTTTTCATCATTATCATTATGGTATAATGGATTAAGTATAGTTTTGGAACCTGATTCACTCAACTACGTTTTGACCATTTTTGTTACTTTTTAAAGCTTTTGCAGAAGGAGAAAACCACTAAAACGGACTGTTTGAAGAATGCTTTAGCTTACACTGTTTCTAACAGGCAAATGACCTGTTTTCATCATTATCATTATGGTATAATGGATTAAGCATAGTTTTGAAACCTGATTCACTCAACTACGTTTTGACCATTTTTGTTACTTTTTAAAGCTTTTGCAGAAGGCAAAAACCACTAAAACGGACGGTAAGAGGAATGCTTTAGCTTACACTGTTTCTTTTAAGCAAATGACCTGTTTTCATCATCATCATTATGGTTTAATGGATTAGGTATAGTTTTGGAACCTGATTCACTCAACTACGTTTTGACCATTTTTGTTACTTTTTAAAGCTTTTGCAGAAGGAGAAAACCACTAAAACGGACTGTTTGAAGAATGCTTTAGCTTACACTGTTTCTAACAGGCAAATGACCTGTTTTCATCATTATCATTATGGTATAATGGATTAAGTATAGTTTTAAAACCTGGTTCACTCAACTACGTTTTGAGCATTTTTGTTACTTTTTAAAGCTTTTGCAGAAGGAGAAAACCACTAAAACGGACTGTTTGAAGAATGCTTTAGATTACACTGTTTCTTTTAAGCAAATGACCTGTTTTCATCATTATCATTATGGTATAATGGATTAAGTATAGTTTTAAAACCTGGTTCACTCAACTACGTTTTGAGCATTTTTGTTACTTTTTAAAGCTTTTGCAGAAGGAGAAAACCACTAAAACGGACTGTTTGAAGAATGCTTTAGAATTACACTGTTTCTTTTAAGCAAATGACCTGTTTTCATCATTATCATTATGGTATAATGGATTAAGTATAGTTTTGAAACCTGATTCACTCAACTACGTTTTGACCATTTTTGTTACTTTTTAAAGCTTTTGCAGAAGGAGAAAACCACTAAAACGGACTGTTTGAAGAATGCTTTAGCTTACACTGTTTCTAACAGGCAAATGACCTGTTTTCATCATTATCATTATGGTATAATGGATTAAGTATAGTTTTAAAACCTGGTTCACTCAACTACGTTTTGAGCATTTTTGTTACTTTTTAAAGCTTTTGCAGAAGGAGAAAACCACTAAAACGGACTGTTTGAAGAATGCTTTAGATTACACTGTTTCTTTTAAGCAAATGACCTGTTTTCATCATTATCATTATGGTATAATGGATTAAGTATAGTTTTGAAACCTGATTCACTCAACTACGTTTTGACCATTTTTGTTACTTTTTAAAGCTTTTGCAGAAGGAGAAAACCACTAAAACGGACTGTTTAAAGAATGCTTTAGATTACACTGTTTGTATCAAGCAAATGACCTGTTTTCATCATTATCATTATGGTATAATGGATTAAGTATAGTTTTGGAACCTGATTCACTCAACTACGTTTTGAGCATTTTTGTTACTTTTTAAAGCTTTTGCAGAAGGCAAAAACCACTAAAACGGACTGTTTAAAGAATGCTTTAGATTACACTGTTTGTATCAAGCAAATGACCTGTTTTCATCATTATCATTATGGTATAATGGATTAAGCATAGTTTTGAAACCTGATTCACTCAACTACGTTTTGACCATTTTTGTTACTTTTTAAAGCTTTTGCAGAAGGCAAAAACCACTAAAACGGACGGTAAGAGGAATGCTTTAGCTTACACTGTTTCTTTTAAGCAAATGACCTGTTTTCATCATCATCATTATGGTTTAATGGATTAGGTATAGTTTTGGAACCTGATTCACTCAACTACGTTTTGACCATTTTTGTTACTTTTTAAAGCTTTTGCAGAAGGAGAAAACCACTAAAACGGACTGTTTGAAGAATGCTTTAGCTTACACTGTTTCTAACAGGCAAATGACCTGTTTTCATCATTATCATTATGGTATAATGGATTAAGTATAGTTTTAAAACCTGGTTCACTCAACTACGTTTTGAGCATTTTTGTTACTTTTTAAAGCTTTTGCAGAAGGAGAAAACCACTAAAACGGACTGTTTGAAGAATGCTTTAGCTTACACTGTTTCTTTTAAGCAAATGACCTGTTTTCATCATCATCATTATGGTTTAATGGATTAGGTATAGTTTTGGAACCTGATTCACTCAACTACGTTTTGACCATTTTTGTTACTTTTTAAAGCTTTTGCAGAAGGAGAAAACCACTAAAACGGACTGTTTGAAGAATGCTTTAGCTTACACTGTTTCTAACAGGCAAATGACCTGTTTTCATCATTATCATTATGGTATAATGGATTAAGTATAGTTTTAAAACCTGGTTCACTCAACTACGTTTTGAGCATTTTTGTTACTTTTTAAAGCTTTTGCAGAAGGAGAAAACCACTAAAACGGACTGTTTGAAGAATGCTTTAGATTACACTGTTTCTTTTAAGCAAATGACCTGTTTTCATCATTATCATTATGGTATAATGGATTAAGTATAGTTTTAAAACCTGGTTCACTCAACTACGTTTTGAGCATTTTTGTTACTTTTTAAAGCTTTTGCAGAAGGAGAAAACCACTAAAACGGACTGTTTGAAGAATGCTTTAGAATTACACTGTTTCTTTTAAGCAAATGACCTGTTTTCATCATTATCATTATGGTATAATGGATTAAGTATAGTTTTGAAACCTGATTCACTCAACTACGTTTTGACCATTTTTGTTACTTTTTAAAGCTTTTGCAGAAGGCAAAAACCACTAAAACGGACTGTTTAAAGAATGCTTTAGATTACACTGTTTGTATCAAGCAAATGACCTGTTTTCATCATCATCATTATGGTTTAATGGATTAGGTATAGTTTTGGAACCTGATTCACTCAACTACGTTTTGACCATTTTTGTTACTTTTTAAAGCTTTTGCAGAAGGAGAAAACCACTAAAACGGACTGTTTGAAGAATGCTTTAGCTTACACTGTTTCTAACAGGCAAATGACCTGTTTTCATCATTATCATTATGGTATAATGGATTAAGTATAGTTTTAAAACCTGGTTCACTCAACTACGTTTTGAGCATTTTTGTTACTTTTTAAAGCTTTTGCAGAAGGAGAAAACCACTAAAACGGACTGTTTGAAGAATGCTTTAGATTACACTGTTTCTTTTAAGCAAATGACCTGTTTTCATCATTATCATTATGGTATAATGGATTAAGTATAGTTTTGAAACCTGATTCACTCAACTACGTTTTGACCATTTTTGTTACTTTTTAAAGCTTTTGCAGAAGGAGAAAACCACTAAAACGGACTGTTTAAAGAATGCTTTAGATTACACTGTTTGTATCAAGCAAATGACCTGTTTTCATCATTATCATTATGGTATAATGGATTAAGTATAGTTTTGGAACCTGATTCACTCAACTACGTTTTGAGCATTTTTGTTACTTTTTAAAGCTTTTGCAGAAGGCAAAAACCACTAAAACGGACTGTTTAAAGAATGCTTTAGATTACACTGTTTGTATCAAGCAAATGACCTGTTTTCATCATTATCATTATGGTATAATGGATTAAGCATAGTTTTGAAACCTGATTCACTCAACTACGTTTTGACCATTTTTGTTACTTTTTAAAGCTTTTGCAGAAGGCAAAAACCACTAAAACGGACGGTAAGAGGAATGCTTTAGCTTACACTGTTTCTTTTAAGCAAATGACCTGTTTTCATCATCATCATTATGGTTTAATGGATTAGGTATAGTTTTGGAACCTGATTCACTCAACTACGTTTTGACCATTTTTGTTACTTTTTAAAGCTTTTGCAGAAGGAGAAAACCACTAAAACGGACTGTTTGAAGAATGCTTTAGCTTACACTGTTTCTAACAGGCAAATGACCTGTTTTCATCATTATCATTATGGTATAATGGATTAAGTATAGTTTTAAAACCTGGTTCACTCAACTACGTTTTGAGCATTTTTGTTACTTTTTAAAGCTTTTGCAGAAGGAGAAAACCACTAAAACGGACTGTTTGAAGAATGCTTTAGATTACACTGTTTCTTTTAAGCAAATGACCTGTTTTCATCATTATCATTATGGTATAATGGATTAAGTATAGTTTTAAAACCTGGTTCACTCAACTACGTTTTGAGCATTTTTGTTACTTTTTAAAGCTTTTGCAGAAGGAGAAAACCACTAAAACGGACTGTTTGAAGAATGCTTTAGAATTACACTGTTTCTTTTAAGCAAATGACCTGTTTTCATCATTATCATTATGGTATAATGGATTAAGTATAGTTTTGAAACCTGATTCACTCAACTACGTTTTGAGCATTTTTGTTACTTTTTAAAGCTTTTGCAGAAGGCAAAAACCACTAAAACGGACTGTTTAAAGAATGCTTTAGATTACACTGTTTGTATCAAGCAAATGACCTGTTTTCATCATTATCATTATGGTATAATGGATTAAGCATAGTTTTGAAACCTGATTCACTCAACTACGTTTTGACCATTTTTGTTACTTTTTAAAGCTTTTGCAGAAGGCAAAAACCACTAAAACGGACGGTAAGAGGAATGCTTTAGCTTACACTGTTTCTTTTAAGCAAATGACCTGTTTTCATCATCATCATTATGGTTTAATGGATTAGGTATAGTTTTGGAACCTGATTCACTCAACTACGTTTTGACCATTTTTGTTACTTTTTAAAGCTTTTGCAGAAGGAGAAAACCACTAAAACGGACTGTTTGAAGAATGCTTTAGCTTACACTGTTTCTAACAGGCAAATGACCTGTTTTCATCATTATCATTATGGTATAATGGATTAAGTATAGTTTTAAAACCTGGTTCACTCAACTACGTTTTGAGCATTTTTGTTACTTTTTAAAGCTTTTGCAGAAGGAGAAAACCACTAAAACGGACTGTTTGAAGAATGCTTTAGATTACACTGTTTCTTTTAAGCAAATGACCTGTTTTCATCATTATCATTATGGTATAATGGATTAAGTATAGTTTTAAAACCTGGTTCACTCAACTACGTTTTGAGCATTTTTGTTACTTTTTAAAGCTTTTGCAGAAGGAGAAAACCACTAAAACGGACTGTTTGAAGAATGCTTTAGAATTACACTGTTTCTTTTAAGCAAATGACCTGTTTTCATCATTATCATTATGGTATAATGGATTAAGTATAGTTTTGAAACCTGATTCACTCAACTACGTTTTGACCATTTTTGTTACTTTTTAAAGCTTTTGCAGAAGGCAAAAACCACTAAAACGGACTGTTTAAAGAATGCTTTAGATTACACTGTTTGTATCAAGCAAATGACCTGTTTTCATCATCATCATTATGGTTTAATGGATTAGGTATAGTTTTGGAACCTGATTCACTCAACTACGTTTTGACCATTTTTGTTACTTTTTAAAGCTTTTGCAGAAGGAGAAAACCACTAAAACGGACTGTTTGAAGAATGCTTTAGCTTACACTGTTTCTAACAGGCAAATGACCTGTTTTCATCATTATCATTATGGTATAATGGATTAAGTATAGTTTTAAAACCTGGTTCACTCAACTACGTTTTGAGCATTTTTGTTACTTTTTAAAGCTTTTGCAGAAGGAGAAAACCACTAAAACGGACTGTTTGAAGAATGCTTTAGCTTACACTGTTTCTTTTAAGCAAATGACCTGTTTTCATCATCATCATTATGGTTTAATGGATTAGGTATAGTTTTGGAACCTGATTCACTCAACTACGTTTTGACCATTTTTGTTACTTTTTAAAGCTTTTGCAGAAGGAGAAAACCACTAAAACGGACTGTTTGAAGAATGCTTTAGCTTACACTGTTTCTAACAGGCAAATGACCTGTTTTCATCATTATCATTATGGTATAATGGATTAAGTATAGTTTTAAAACCTGGTTCACTCAACTACGTTTTGAGCATTTTTGTTACTTTTTAAAGCTTTTGCAGAAGGAGAAAACCACTAAAACGGACTGTTTGAAGAATGCTTTAGATTACACTGTTTCTTTTAAGCAAATGACCTGTTTTCATCATTATCATTATGGTATAATGGATTAAGTATAGTTTTAAAACCTGGTTCACTCAACTACGTTTTGAGCATTTTTGTTACTTTTTAAAGCTTTTGCAGAAGGAGAAAACCACTAAAACGGACTGTTTGAAGAATGCTTTAGAATTACACTGTTTCTTTTAAGCAAATGACCTGTTTTCATCATTATCATTATGGTATAATGGATTAAGTATAGTTTTGAAACCTGATTCACTCAACTACGTTTTGACCATTTTTGTTACTTTTTAAAGCTTTTGCAGAAGGCAAAAACCACTAAAACGGACTGTTTAAAGAATGCTTTAGATTACACTGTTTGTATCAAGCAAATGACCTGTTTTCATCATCATCATTATGGTTTAATGGATTAGGTATAGTTTTGGAACCTGATTCACTCAACTACGTTTTGACCATTTTTGTTACTTTTTAAAGCTTTTGCAGAAGGAGAAAACCACTAAAACGGACTGTTTGAAGAATGCTTTAGCTTACACTGTTTCTAACAGGCAAATGACCTGTTTTCATCATTATCATTATGGTATAATGGATTAAGTATAGTTTTAAAACCTGGTTCACTCAACTACGTTTTGAGCATTTTTGTTACTTTTTAAAGCTTTTGCAGAAGGAGAAAACCACTAAAACGGACTGTTTGAAGAATGCTTTAGATTACACTGTTTCTTTTAAGCAAATGACCTGTTTTCATCATTATCATTATGGTATAATGGATTAAGTATAGTTTTGAAACCTGATTCACTCAACTACGTTTTGACCATTTTTATTACTTTTTAAAGCTTTTGCAGAAGGAGAAAACCACTAAAACGGACTGTTTAAAGAATGCTTTAGATTACACTGTTTGTATCAAGCAAATGACCTGTTTTCATCATTATCATTATGGTATAATGGATTAAGTATAGTTTTGGAACCTGATTCACTCAACTACGTTTTGAGCATTTTTGTTACTTTTTAAAGCTTTTGCAGAAGGCAAAAACCACTAAAACGGACTGTTTAAAGAATGCTTTAGATTACACTGTTTGTATCAAGCAAATGACCTGTTTTCATCATTATCATTATGGTATAATGGATTAAGCATAGTTTTGAAACCTGATTCACTCAACTACGTTTTGACCATTTTTGTTACTTTTTAAAGCTTTTGCAGAAGGCAAAAACCACTAAAACGGACGGTAAGAGGAATGCTTTAGCTTACACTGTTTCTTTTAAGCAAATGACCTGTTTTCATCATCATCATTATGGTTTAATGGATTAGGTATAGTTTTGGAACCTGATTCACTCAACTACGTTTTGACCATTTTTGTTACTTTTTAAAGCTTTTGCAGAAGGAGAAAACCACTAAAACGGACTGTTTGAAGAATGCTTTAGCTTACACTGTTTCTAACAGGCAAATGACCTGTTTTCATCATTATCATTATGGTATAATGGATTAAGTATAGTTTTAAAACCTGGTTCACTCAACTACGTTTTGAGCATTTTTGTTACTTTTTAAAGCTTTTGCAGAAGGAGAAAACCACTAAAACGGACTGTTTGAAGAATGCTTTAGATTACACTGTTTCTTTTAAGCAAATGACCTGTTTTCATCATTATCATTATGGTATAATGGATTAAGTATAGTTTTAAAACCTGGTTCACTCAACTACGTTTTGAGCATTTTTGTTACTTTTTAAAGCTTTTGCAGAAGGAGAAAACCACTAAAACGGACTGTTTGAAGAATGCTTTAGAATTACACTGTTTCTTTTAAGCAAATGACCTGTTTTCATCATTATCATTATGGTATAATGGATTAAGTATAGTTTTGAAACCTGATTCACTCAACTACGTTTTGACCATTTTTGTTACTTTTTAAAGCTTTTGCAGAAGGAGAAAACCACTAAAACGGACTGTTTGAAGAATGCTTTAGCTTACACTGTTTCTAACAGGCAAATGACCTGTTTTCATCATTATCATTATGGTATAATGGATTAAGTATAGTTTTAAAACCTGGTTCACTCAACTACGTTTTGAGCATTTTTGTTACTTTTTAAAGCTTTTGCAGAAGGAGAAAACCACTAAAACGGACTGTTTGAAGAATGCTTTAGATTACACTGTTTCTTTTAAGCAAATGACCTGTTTTCATCATTATCATTATGGTATAATGGATTAAGTATAGTTTTGAAACCTGATTCACTCAACTACGTTTTGACCATTTTTGTTACTTTTTAAAGCTTTTGCAGAAGGAGAAAACCACTAAAACGGACTGTTTAAAGAATGCTTTAGATTACACTGTTTGTATCAAGCAAATGACCTGTTTTCATCATTATCATTATGGTATAATGGATTAAGTATAGTTTTGGAACCTGATTCACTCAACTACGTTTTGAGCATTTTTGTTACTTTTTAAAGCTTTTGCAGAAGGCAAAAACCACTAAAACGGACTGTTTAAAGAATGCTTTAGATTACACTGTTTGTATCAAGCAAATGACCTGTTTTCATCATCATCATTATGGTTTAATGGATTAGGTATAGTTTTGGAACCTGATTCACTCAACTACGTTTTGACCATTTTTGTTACTTTTTAAAGCTTTTGCAGAAGGAGAAAACCACTAAAACGGACTGTTTGAAGAATGCTTTAGCTTACACTGTTTCTAACAGGCAAATGACCTGTTTTCATCATTATCATTATGGTATAATGGATTAAGTATAGTTTTAAAACCTGGTTCACTCAACTACGTTTTGAGCATTTTTGTTACTTTTTAAAGCTTTTGCAGAAGGAGAAAACCACTAAAACGGACTGTTTGAAGAATGCTTTAGCTTACACTGTTTCTTTTAAGCAAATGACCTGTTTTCATCATCATCATTATGGTTTAATGGATTAGGTATAGTTTTGGAACCTGATTCACTCAACTACGTTTTGACCATTTTTGTTACTTTTTAAAGCTTTTGCAGAAGGAGAAAACCACTAAAACGGACTGTTTGAAGAATGCTTTAGCTTACACTGTTTCTAACAGGCAAATGACCTGTTTTCATCATTATCATTATGGTATAATGGATTAAGTATAGTTTTAAAACCTGGTTCACTCAACTACGTTTTGAGCATTTTTGTTACTTTTTAAAGCTTTTGCAGAAGGAGAAAACCACTAAAACGGACTGTTTGAAGAATGCTTTAGATTACACTGTTTCTTTTAAGCAAATGACCTGTTTTCATCATTATCATTATGGTATAATGGATTAAGTATAGTTTTAAAACCTGGTTCACTCAACTACGTTTTGAGCATTTTTGTTACTTTTTAAAGCTTTTGCAGAAGGAGAAAACCACTAAAACGGACTGTTTGAAGAATGCTTTAGAATTACACTGTTTCTTTTAAGCAAATGACCTGTTTTCATCATTATCATTATGGTATAATGGATTAAGTATAGTTTTGAAACCTGATTCACTCAACTACGTTTTGACCATTTTTGTTACTTTTTAAAGCTTTTGCAGAAGGCAAAAACCACTAAAACGGACTGTTTAAAGAATGCTTTAGATTACACTGTTTGTATCAAGCAAATGACCTGTTTTCATCATCATCATTATGGTTTAATGGATTAGGTATAGTTTTGGAACCTGATTCACTCAACTACGTTTTGACCATTTTTGTTACTTTTTAAAGCTTTTGCAGAAGGAGAAAACCACTAAAACGGACTGTTTGAAGAATGCTTTAGCTTACACTGTTTCTAACAGGCAAATGACCTGTTTTCATCATTATCATTATGGTATAATGGATTAAGTATAGTTTTAAAACCTGGTTCACTCAACTACGTTTTGAGCATTTTTGTTACTTTTTAAAGCTTTTGCAGAAGGAGAAAACCACTAAAACGGACTGTTTGAAGAATGCTTTAGATTACACTGTTTCTTTTAAGCAAATGACCTGTTTTCATCATTATCATTATGGTATAATGGATTAAGTATAGTTTTAAAACCTGGTTCACTCAACTACGTTTTGAGCATTTTTGTTACTTTTTAAAGCTTTTGCAGAAGGAGAAAACCACTAAAACGGACTGTTTGAAGAATGCTTTAGAATTACACTGTTTCTTTTAAGCAAATGACCTGTTTTCATCATTATCATTATGGTATAATGGATTAAGTATAGTTTTGAAACCTGATTCACTCAACTACGTTTTGACCATTTTTGTTACTTTTTAAAGCTTTTGCAGAAGGCAAAAACCACTAAAACGGACTGTTTAAAGAATGCTTTAGATTACACTGTTTGTATCAAGCAAATGACCTGTTTTCATCATCATCATTATGGTTTAATGGATTAGGTATAGTTTTGGAACCTGATTCACTCAACTACGTTTTGACCATTTTTGTTACTTTTTAAAGCTTTTGCAGAAGGAGAAAACCACTAAAACGGACTGTTTGAAGAATGCTTTAGCTTACACTGTTTCTAACAGGCAAATGACCTGTTTTCATCATTATCATTATGGTATAATGGATTAAGTATAGTTTTAAAACCTGGTTCACTCAACTACGTTTTGAGCATTTTTGTTACTTTTTAAAGCTTTTGCAGAAGGAGAAAACCACTAAAACGGACTGTTTGAAGAATGCTTTAGATTACACTGTTTCTTTTAAGCAAATGACCTGTTTTCATCATTATCATTATGGTATAATGGATTAAGTATAGTTTTGAAACCTGATTCACTCAACTACGTTTTGACCATTTTTGTTACTTTTTAAAGCTTTTGCAGAAGGAGAAAACCACTAAAACGGACTGTTTAAAGAATGCTTTAGATTACACTGTTTGTATCAAGCAAATGACCTGTTTTCATCATTATCATTATGGTATAATGGATTAAGTATAGTTTTGGAACCTGATTCACTCAACTACGTTTTGAGCATTTTTGTTACTTTTTAAAGCTTTTGCAGAAGGCAAAAACCACTAAAACGGACTGTTTAAAGAATGCTTTAGATTACACTGTTTGTATCAAGCAAATGACCTGTTTTCATCATTATCATTATGGTATAATGGATTAAGCATAGTTTTGAAACCTGATTCACTCAACTACGTTTTGACCATTTTTGTTACTTTTTAAAGCTTTTGCAGAAGGCAAAAACCACTAAAACGGACGGTAAGAGGAATGCTTTAGCTTACACTGTTTCTTTTAAGCAAATGACCTGTTTTCATCATCATCATTATGGTTTAATGGATTAGGTATAGTTTTGGAACCTGATTCACTCAACTACGTTTTGACCATTTTTGTTACTTTTTAAAGCTTTTGCAGAAGGAGAAAACCACTAAAACGGACTGTTTGAAGAATGCTTTAGCTTACACTGTTTCTAACAGGCAAATGACCTGTTTTCATCATTATCATTATGGTATAATGGATTAAGTATAGTTTTAAAACCTGGTTCACTCAACTACGTTTTGAGCATTTTTGTTACTTTTTAAAGCTTTTGCAGAAGGAGAAAACCACTAAAACGGACTGTTTGAAGAATGCTTTAGATTACACTGTTTCTTTTAAGCAAATGACCTGTTTTCATCATTATCATTATGGTATAATGGATTAAGTATAGTTTTAAAACCTGGTTCACTCAACTACGTTTTGAGCATTTTTGTTACTTTTTAAAGCTTTTGCAGAAGGAGAAAACCACTAAAACGGACTGTTTGAAGAATGCTTTAGAATTACACTGTTTCTTTTAAGCAAATGACCTGTTTTCATCATTATCATTATGGTATAATGGATTAAGTATAGTTTTGAAACCTGATTCACTCAACTACGTTTTGACCATTTTTGTTACTTTTTAAAGCTTTTGCAGAAGGAGAAAACCACTAAAACGGACTGTTTGAAGAATGCTTTAGCTTACACTGTTTCTAACAGGCAAATGACCTGTTTTCATCATTATCATTATGGTATAATGGATTAAGTATAGTTTTAAAACCTGGTTCACTCAACTACGTTTTGAGCATTTTTGTTACTTTTTAAAGCTTTTGCAGAAGGAGAAAACCACTAAAACGGACTGTTTGAAGAATGCTTTAGATTACACTGTTTCTTTTAAGCAAATGACCTGTTTTCATCATTATCATTATGGTATAATGGATTAAGTATAGTTTTGAAACCTGATTCACTCAACTACGTTTTGACCATTTTTGTTACTTTTTAAAGCTTTTGCAGAAGGAGAAAACCACTAAAACGGACTGTTTAAAGAATGCTTTAGATTACACTGTTTGTATCAAGCAAATGACCTGTTTTCATCATTATCATTATGGTATAATGGATTAAGTATAGTTTTGGAACCTGATTCACTCAACTACGTTTTGAGCATTTTTGTTACTTTTTAAAGCTTTTGCAGAAGGCAAAAACCACTAAAACGGACTGTTTAAAGAATGCTTTAGATTACACTGTTTGTATCAAGCAAATGACCTGTTTTCATCATCATCATTATGGTTTAATGGATTAGGTATAGTTTTGGAACCTGATTCACTCAACTACGTTTTGACCATTTTTGTTACTTTTTAAAGCTTTTGCAGAAGGAGAAAACCACTAAAACGGACTGTTTGAAGAATGCTTTAGCTTACACTGTTTCTAACAGGCAAATGACCTGTTTTCATCATTATCATTATGGTATAATGGATTAAGTATAGTTTTAAAACCTGGTTCACTCAACTACGTTTTGAGCATTTTTGTTACTTTTTAAAGCTTTTGCAGAAGGAGAAAACCACTAAAACGGACTGTTTGAAGAATGCTTTAGCTTACACTGTTTCTTTTAAGCAAATGACCTGTTTTCATCATCATCATTATGGTTTAATGGATTAGGTATAGTTTTGGAACCTGATTCACTCAACTACGTTTTGACCATTTTTGTTACTTTTTAAAGCTTTTGCAGAAGGAGAAAACCACTAAAACGGACTGTTTGAAGAATGCTTTAGCTTACACTGTTTCTAACAGGCAAATGACCTGTTTTCATCATTATCATTATGGTATAATGGATTAAGTATAGTTTTAAAACCTGGTTCACTCAACTACGTTTTGAGCATTTTTGTTACTTTTTAAAGCTTTTGCAGAAGGAGAAAACCACTAAAACGGACTGTTTGAAGAATGCTTTAGATTACACTGTTTCTTTTAAGCAAATGACCTGTTTTCATCATTATCATTATGGTATAATGGATTAAGTATAGTTTTAAAACCTGGTTCACTCAACTACGTTTTGAGCATTTTTGTTACTTTTTAAAGCTTTTGCAGAAGGAGAAAACCACTAAAACGGACTGTTTGAAGAATGCTTTAGAATTACACTGTTTCTTTTAAGCAAATGACCTGTTTTCATCATTATCATTATGGTATAATGGATTAAGTATAGTTTTGAAACCTGATTCACTCAACTACGTTTTGACCATTTTTGTTACTTTTTAAAGCTTTTGCAGAAGGCAAAAACCACTAAAACGGACTGTTTAAAGAATGCTTTAGATTACACTGTTTGTATCAAGCAAATGACCTGTTTTCATCATCATCATTATGGTTTAATGGATTAGGTATAGTTTTGGAACCTGATTCACTCAACTACGTTTTGACCATTTTTGTTACTTTTTAAAGCTTTTGCAGAAGGAGAAAACCACTAAAACGGACTGTTTGAAGAATGCTTTAGCTTACACTGTTTCTAACAGGCAAATGACCTGTTTTCATCATTATCATTATGGTATAATGGATTAAGTATAGTTTTAAAACCTGGTTCACTCAACTACGTTTTGAGCATTTTTGTTACTTTTTAAAGCTTTTGCAGAAGGAGAAAACCACTAAAACGGACTGTTTGAAGAATGCTTTAGATTACACTGTTTCTTTTAAGCAAATGACCTGTTTTCATCATTATCATTATGGTATAATGGATTAAGTATAGTTTTGAAACCTGATTCACTCAACTACGTTTTGACCATTTTTGTTACTTTTTAAAGCTTTTGCAGAAGGCAAAAACCACTAAAACGGACTGTTTAAAGAATGCTTTAGATTACACTGTTTGTATCAAGCAAATGACCTGTTTTCATCATTATCATTATGGTATAATGGATTAAGTATAGTTTTGAAACCTGGTTCACTCAACTACGTTTTGAGCATTTTTGTTACTTTTTAAAGCTTTTGCAGAAGGAGAAAACCACTAAAACGGACTGTTTAAAGAATGCTTTAGATTACACTGTTTGTATCAAGCAAATGACCTGTTTTCATCATTATCATTATGGTATAATGGATTAAGTATAGTTTTGGAACCTGATTCACTCAACTACGTTTTGAGCATTTTTGTTACTTTTTAAAGCTTTTGCAGAAGGCAAAAACCACTAAAACGGACTGTTTAAAGAATGCTTTAGATTACACTGTTTGTATCAAGCAAATGACCTGTTTTCATCATTATCATTATGGTATAATGGATTAAGCATAGTTTTGAAACCTGATTCACTCAACTACGTTTTGACCATTTTTGTTACTTTTTAAAGCTTTTGCAGAAGGCAAAAACCACTAAAACGGACGGTAAGAGGAATGCTTTAGCTTACACTGTTTCTTTTAAGCAAATGACCTGTTTTCATCATCATCATTATGGTTTAATGGATTAGGTATAGTTTTGGAACCTGATTCACTCAACTACGTTTTGACCATTTTTGTTACTTTTTAAAGCTTTTGCAGAAGGAGAAAACCACTAAAACGGACTGTTTGAAGAATGCTTTAGCTTACACTGTTTCTAACAGGCAAATGACCTGTTTTCATCATTATCATTATGGTATAATGGATTAAGTATAGTTTTAAAACCTGGTTCACTCAACTACGTTTTGACCATTTTTGTTACTTTTTAAAGCTTTTGCAGAAGGAGAAAACCACTAAAACGGACTGTTTGAAGAATGCTTTAGATTACACTGTTTCTTTTAAGCAAATGACCTGTTTTCATCATTATCATTATGGTATAATGGATTAAGTATAGTTTTAAAACCTGGTTCACTCAACTACGTTTTGAGCATTTTTGTTACTTTTTAAAGCTTTTGCAGAAGGAGAAAACCACTAAAACGGACTGTTTAAAGAATGCTTTAGATTACACTGTTTGTATCAAGCAAATGACCTGTTTTCATCATTATCATTATGGTATAATGGATTAAGCATAGTTTTGAAACCTGATTCACTCAACTACGTTTTGACCATTTTTGTTACTTTTTAAAGCTTTTGCAGAAGGCAAAAACCACTAAAACGGACTGTTTAAAGAATGCTTTAGATTACACTGTTTGTATCAAGCAAATGACCTGTTTTCATCATTATCATTATGGTATAATGGATTAAGCATAGTTTTGAAACCTGATTCACTCAACTACGTTTTGACCATTTTTGTTACTTTTTAAAGCTTTTGCAGAAGGCAAAAACCACTAAAACGGACGGTAAGAGGAATGCTTTAGCTTACACTGTTTCTTTTAAGCAAATGACCTGTTTTCATCATCATCATTATGGTTTAATGGATTAGGTATAGTTTTGGAACCTGATTCACTCAACTACGTTTTGACCATTTTTGTTACTTTTTAAAGCTTTTGCAGAAGGAGAAAACCACTAAAACGGACTGTTTGAAGAATGCTTTAGCTTACACTGTTTCTAACAGGCAAATGACCTGTTTTCATCATTATCATTATGGTATAATGGATTAAGTATAGTTTTAAAACCTGGTTCACTCAACTACGTTTTGAGCATTTTTGTTACTTTTTAAAGCTTTTGCAGAAGGAGAAAACCACTAAAACGGACTGTTTGAAGAATGCTTTAGATTACACTGTTTCTTTTAAGCAAATGACCTGTTTTCATCATTATCATTATGGTATAATGGATTAAGTATAGTTTTGAAACCTGATTCACTCAACTACGTTTTGACCATTTTTGTTACTTTTTAAAGCTTTTGCAGAAGGCAAAAACCACTAAAACGGACTGTTTAAAGAATGCTTTAGATTACACTGTTTGTATCAAGCAAATGACCTGTTTTCATCATCATCATTATGGTTTAATGGATTAGGTATAGTTTTGGAACCTGATTCACTCAACTACGTTTTGACCATTTTTGTTACTTTTTAAAGCTTTTGCAGAAGGAGAAAACCACTAAAACGGACTGTTTGAAGAATGCTTTAGCTTACACTGTTTCTAACAGGCAAATGACCTGTTTTCATCATTATCATTATGGTATAATGGATTAAGTATAGTTTTAAAACCTGGTTCACTCAACTACGTTTTGAGCATTTTTGTTACTTTTTAAAGCTTTTGCAGAAGGAGAAAACCACTAAAACGGACTGTTTGAAGAATGCTTTAGATTACACTGTTTCTTTTAAGCAAATGACCTGTTTTCATCATAATCATTATGGTATAATGGATTAAGTATAGTTTTGAAACCTGATTCACTCAACTACGTTTTGACCATTTTTGTTACTTTTTAAAGCTTTTGCAGAAGGAGAAAACCACTAAAACGGACTGTTTAAAGAATGCTTTAGATTACACTGTTTGTATCAAGCAAATGACCTGTTTTCATCATTATCATTATGGTATAATGGATTAAGTATAGTTTTGGAACCTGATTCACTCAACTACGTTTTGAGCATTTTTGTTACTTTTTAAAGCTTTTGCAGAAGGCAAAAACCACTAAAACGGACTGTTTAAAGAATGCTTTAGATTACACTGTTTGTATCAAGCAAATGACCTGTTTTCATCATTATCATTATGGTATAATGGATTAAGCATAGTTTTGAAACCTGATTCACTCAACTACGTTTTGACCATTTTTGTTACTTTTTAAAGCTTTTGCAGAAGGCAAAAACCACTAAAACGGACGGTAAGAGGAATGCTTTAGCTTACACTGTTTCTTTTAAGCAAATGACCTGTTTTCATCATCATCATTATGGTTTAATGGATTAGGTATAGTTTTGGAACCTGATTCACTCAACTACGTTTTGACCATTTTTGTTACTTTTTAAAGCTTTTGCAGAAGGAGAAAACCACTAAAACGGACTGTTTGAAGAATGCTTTAGCTTACACTGTTTCTAACAGGCAAATGACCTGTTTTCATCATTATCATTATGGTATAATGGATTAAGTATAGTTTTAAAACCTGGTTCACTCAACTACGTTTTGAGCATTTTTGTTACTTTTTAAAGCTTTTGCAGAAGGAGAAAACCACTAAAACGGACTGTTTGAAGAATGCTTTAGATTACACTGTTTCTTTTAAGCAAATGACCTGTTTTCATCATTATCATTATGGTATAATGGATTAAGTATAGTTTTGAAACCTGATTCACTCAACTACGTTTTGACCATTTTTGTTACTTTTTAAAGCTTTTGCAGAAGGAGAAAACCACTAAAACGGACTGTTTAAAGAATGCTTTAGATTACACTGTTTGTATCAAGCAAATGACCTGTTTTCATCATTATCATTATGGTATAATGGATTAAGTATAGTTTTGGAACCTGATTCACTCAACTACGTTTTGAGCATTTTTGTTACTTTTTAAAGCTTTTGCAGAAGGCAAAAACCACTAAAACGGACTGTTTAAAGAATGCTTTAGATTACACTGTTTGTATCAAGCAAATGACCTGTTTTCATCATTATCATTATGGTATAATGGATTAAGCATAGTTTTGAAACCTGATTCACTCAACTACGTTTTGACCATTTTTGTTACTTTTTAAAGCTTTTGCAGAAGGCAAAAACCACTAAAACGGACGGTAAGAGGAATGCTTTAGCTTACACTGTTTCTTTTAAGCAAATGACCTGTTTTCATCATCATCATTATGGTTTAATGGATTAGGTATAGTTTTGGAACCTGATTCACTCAACTACGTTTTGACCATTTTTGTTACTTTTTAAAGCTTTTGCAGAAGGAGAAAACCACTAAAACGGACTGTTTGAAGAATGCTTTAGCTTACACTGTTTCTAACAGGCAAATGACCTGTTTTCATCATTATCATTATGGTATAATGGATTAAGTATAGTTTTAAAACCTGGTTCACTCAACTACGTTTTGAGCATTTTTGTTACTTTTTAAAGCTTTTGCAGAAGGAGAAAACCACTAAAACGGACTGTTTGAAGAATGCTTTAGATTACACTGTTTCTTTTAAGCAAATGACCTGTTTTCATCATTATCATTATGGTATAATGGATTAAGTATAGTTTTAAAACCTGGTTCACTCAACTACGTTTTGAGCATTTTTGTTACTTTTTAAAGCTTTTGCAGAAGGAGAAAACCACTAAAACGGACTGTTTGAAGAATGCTTTAGAATTACACTGTTTCTTTTAAGCAAATGACCTGTTTTCATCATTATCATTATGGTATAATGGATTAAGTATAGTTTTGAAACCTGATTCACTCAACTACGTTTTGACCATTTTTGTTACTTTTTAAAGCTTTTGCAGAAGGCAAAAACCACTAAAACGGACTGTTTAAAGAATGCTTTAGATTACACTGTTTGTATCAAGCAAATGACCTGTTTTCATCATCATCATTATGGTTTAATGGATTAGGTATAGTTTTGGAACCTGATTCACTCAACTACGTTTTGACCATTTTTGTTACTTTTTAAAGCTTTTGCAGAAGGAGAAAACCACTAAAACGGACTGTTTGAAGAATGCTTTAGCTTACACTGTTTCTAACAGGCAAATGACCTGTTTTCATCATTATCATTATGGTATAATGGATTAAGTATAGTTTTAAAACCTGGTTCACTCAACTACGTTTTGAGCATTTTTGTTACTTTTTAAAGCTTTTGCAGAAGGAGAAAACCACTAAAACGGACTGTTTGAAGAATGCTTTAGATTACACTGTTTCTTTTAAGCAAATGACCTGTTTTCATCATTATCATTATGGTATAATGGATTAAGTATAGTTTTGAAACCTGATTCACTCAACTACGTTTTGACCATTTTTGTTACTTTTTAAAGCTTTTGCAGAAGGAGAAAACCACTAAAACGGACTGTTTGAAGAATGCTTTAGCTTACACTGTTTCTAACAGGCAAATGACCTGTTTTCATCATTATCATTATGGTATAATGGATTAAGTATAGTTTTAAAACCTGGTTCACTCAACTACGTTTTGAGCATTTTTGTTACTTTTTAAAGCTTTTGCAGAAGGAGAAAACCACTAAAACGGACTGTTTGAAGAATGCTTTAGATTACACTGTTTCTTTTAAGCAAATGACCTGTTTTCATCATTATCATTATGGTATAATGGATTAAGTATAGTTTTGGAACCTGGTTCACTCAACTACGTTTTGACCAGTTTTGTTAGTTTTTAAAGCTTTTGCAGAAGGCAAAAACCACTAAAACGGACGGTAAGAGGAATGCTTTAGCTTACACTGTTTCTAACAGGCAAATGACCTGTTTTCATCATTATCATTATGGTTTATTGGATTAGGTATAGTTCTGGAACCTGATTCACTCAACTACGTTTTGACCATTTTTGTTAGTTTTTAAAGCTTTTGCAGAAGGCGAAAACCACTAAAACGGACTGTAAGAGGAATGCTTTAACTTACACTGTTTCTAAAAAGCAAATGACCTGTTTTCATCATTATGGTATAATTGATCAAGTATAGTTTTGGAACCTGGTTCACTCAACTACGTTTTGAGCATTTTTGTTACTTTTTAAAGCTTTTGCAGAAGGAGTAAACAGCTAAAACAGAGTGTAGGAAGAATGCTTTAGCTTACACTGTTTCTAACAAGCAAATGACCTGTTTTCATCATTATCATTATGGTTTGATGGATTAGGTATAGTTTTGGAACCTGGTTCACTCAACTACGTTTTGAGCATTTTTGTTACTTTTTAAAGCTTTTGCAGAAGGAGAAAACCACTAAAACGGACTGTTTGAAGAATGCTTTAGATTACACTGTTTCTTTTAAGCAAATGACCTGTTTTCATCATTATCATTATGGTATAATGGATTAAGTATAGTTTTGAAACCTGATTCACTCAACTACGTTTTGACCATTTTTGTTACTTTTTAAAGCTTTTGCAGAAGGAGAAAACCACTAAAACGGACTGTTTGAAGAATGCTTTAGCTTACACTGTTTCTAACAGGCAAATGACCTGTTTTCATCATTATCATTATGGTATAATGGATTAAGTATAGTTTTAAAACCTGGTTCACTCAACTACGTTTTGAGCATTTTTGTTACTTTTTAAAGCTTTTGCAGAAGGAGAAAACCACTAAAACGGACTGTTTGAAGAATGCTTTAGATTACACTGTTTCTTTTAAGCAAATGACCTGTTTTCATCATTATCATTATGGTATAATGGATTAAGTATAGTTTTGAAACCTGATTCACTCAACTACGTTTTGACCATTTTTGTTACTTTTTAAAGCTTTTGCAGAAGGCAAAAACCACTAAAACGGACTGTTTAAAGAATGCTTTAGATTACACTGTTTGTATCAAGCAAATGACCTGTTTTCATCATTATCATTATGGTATAATGGATTAAGTATAGTTTTGAAACCTGGTTCACTCAACTACGTTTTGAGCATTTTTGTTACTTTTTAAAGCTTTTGCAGAAGGAGAAAACCACTAAAACGGACTGTTTAAAGAATGCTTTAGATTACACTGTTTGTATCAAGCAAATGACCTGTTTTCATCATTATCATTATGGTATAATGGATTAAGTATAGTTTTGGAACCTGATTCACTCAACTACGTTTTGAGCATTTTTGTTACTTTTTAAAGCTTTTGCAGAAGGCAAAAACCACTAAAACGGACTGTTTAAAGAATGCTTTAGATTACACTGTTTGTATCAAGCAAATGACCTGTTTTCATCATTATCATTATGGTATAATGGATTAAGCATAGTTTTGAAACCTGATTCACTCAACTACGTTTTGACCATTTTTGTTACTTTTTAAAGCTTTTGCAGAAGGCAAAAACCACTAAAACGGACCGTAAGAGGAATGCTTTAGCTTACACTGTTTCTTTTAAGCAAATGACCTGTTTTCATCATCATCATTATGGTTTAATGGATTAGGTATAGTTTTGGAACCTGATTCACTCAACTACGTTTTGACCATTTTTGTTACTTTTTAAAGCTTTTGCAGAAGGAGAAAACCACTAAAACGGACTGTTTGAAGAATGCTTTAGCTTACACTGTTTCTAACAGGCAAATGACCTGTTTTCATCATTATCATTATGGTATAATGGATTAAGTATAGTTTTAAAACCTGGTTCACTCAACTACGTTTTGAGCATTTTTGTTACTTTTTAAAGCTTTTGCAGAAGGAGAAAACCACTAAAACGGACTGTTTGAAGAATGCTTTAGATTACACTGTTTCTTTTAAGCAAATGACCTGTTTTCATCATTATCATTATGGTATAATGGATTAAGTATAGTTTTAAAACCTGGTTCACTCAACTACGTTTTGAGCATTTTTGTTACTTTTTAAAGCTTTTGCAGAAGGAGAAAACCACTAAAACGGACTGTTTAAAGAATGCTTTAGATTACACTGTTTGTATCAAGCAAATGACCTGTTTTCATCATTATCATTATGGTATAATGGATTAAGCATAGTTTTGAAACCTGATTCACTCAACTACGTTTTGACCATTTTTGTTACTTTTTAAAGCTATTGCAGAAGGCAAAAACCACTAAAACGGACTGTTTAAAGAATGCTTTAGATTACACTGTTTGTATCAAGCAAATGACCTGTTTTCATCATTATCATTATGGTATAATGGATTAAGCATAGTTTTGAAACCTGATTCACTCAACTACGTTTTGACCATTTTTGTTACTTTTTAAAGCTTTTGCAGAAGGCAAAAACCACTAAAACGGACGGTAAGAGGAATGCTTTAGCTTACACTGTTTCTTTTAAGCAAATGACCTGTTTTCATCATCATCATTATGGTTTAATGGATTAGGTATAGTTTTGGAACCTGATTCACTCAACTACGTTTTGACCATTTTTGTTACTTTTTAAAGCTTTTGCAGAAGGAGAAAACCACTAAAACGGACTGTTTGAAGAATGCTTTAGCTTACACTGTTTCTAACAGGCAAATGACCTGTTTTCATCATTATCATTATGGTATAATGGATTAAGTATAGTTTTAAAACCTGGTTCACTCAACTACGTTTTGAGCATTTTTGTTACTTTTTAAAGCTTTTGCAGAAGGAGAAAACCACTAAAACGGACTGTTTGAAGAATGCTTTAGATTACACTGTTTCTTTTAAGCAAATGACCTGTTTTCATCATTATCATTATGGTATAATGGATTAAGTATAGTTTTAAAACCTGGTTCACTCAACTACGTTTTGAGCATTTTTGTTACTTTTTAAAGCTTTTGCAGAAGGAGAAAACCACTAAAACGGACTGTTTGAAGAATGCTTTAGAATTACACTGTTTCTTTTAAGCAAATGACCTGTTTTCATCATTATCATTATGGTATAATGGATTAAGTATAGTTTTGAAACCTGATTCACTCAACTACGTTTTGACCATTTTTGTTACTTTTTAAAGCTTTTGCAGAAGGCAAAAACCACTAAAACGGACTGTTTAAAGAATGCTTTAGATTACACTGTTTGTATCAAGCAAATGACCTGTTTTCATCATCATCATTATGGTTTAATGGATTAGGTATAGTTTTGGAACCTGATTCACTCAACTACGTTTTGACCATTTTTGTTACTTTTTAAAGCTTTTGCAGAAGGAGAAAACCACTAAAACGGACTGTTTGAAGAATGCTTTAGCTTACACTGTTTCTAACAGGCAAATGACCTGTTTTCATCATTATCATTATGGTATAATGGATTAAGTATAGTTTTAAAACCTGGTTCACTCAACTACGTTTTGAGCATTTTTGTTACTTTTTAAAGCTTTTGCAGAAGGAGAAAACCACTAAAACGGACTGTTTGAAGAATGCTTTAGATTACACTGTTTCTTTTAAGCAAATGACCTGTTTTCATCATTATCATTATGGTATAATGGATTAAGTATAGTTTTAAAACCTGGTTCACTCAACTACGTTTTGAGCATTTTTGTTACTTTTTAAAGCTTTTGCAGAAGGAGAAAACCACTAAAACGGACTGTTTAAAGAATGCTTTAGATTACACTGTTTGTATCAAGCAAATGACCTGTTTTCATCATTATCATTATGGTATAATGGATTAAGCATAGTTTTGAAACCTGATTCACTCAACTACGTTTTGACCATTTTTGTTACTTTTTAAAGCTTTTGCAGAAGGCAAAAACCACTAAAACGGACTGTTTAAAGAATGCTTTAGATTACACTGTTTGTATCAAGCAAATGACCTGTTTTCATCATTATCATTATGGTATAATGGATTAAGCATAGTTTTGAAACCTGATTCACTCAACTACGTTTTGACCATTTTTGTTACTTTTTAAAGCTTTTGCAGAAGGCAAAAACCACTAAAACGGACGGTAAGAGGAATGCTTTAGCTTACACTGTTTCTTTTAAGCAAATGACCTGTTTTCATCATCATCATTATGGTTTAATGGATTAGGTATAGTTTTGGAACCTGATTCACTCAACTACGTTTTGACCATTTTTGTTACTTTTTAAAGCTTTTGCAGAAGGAGAAAACCACTAAAACGGACTGTTTGAAGAATGCTTTAGCTTACACTGTTTCTAACAGGCAAATGACCTGTTTTCATCATTATCATTATGGTATAATGGATTAAGTATAGTTTTAAAACCTGGTTCACTCAACTACGTTTTGAGCATTTTTGTTACTTTTTAAAGCTTTTGCAGAAGGAGAAAACCACTAAAACGGACTGTTTGAAGAATGCTTTAGATTACACTGTTTCTTTTAAGCAAATGACCTGTTTTCATCATTATCATTATGGTATAATGGATTAAGTATAGTTTTAAAACCTGGTTCACTCAACTACGTTTTGAGCATTTTTGTTACTTTTTAAAGCTTTTGCAGAAGGAGAAAACCACTAAAACGGACTGTTTGAAGAATGCTTTAGAATTACACTGTTTCTTTTAAGCAAATGACCTGTTTTCATCATTATCATTATGGTATAATGGATTAAGTATAGTTTTGAAACCTGATTCACTCAACTACGTTTTGACCATTTTTGTTACTTTTTAAAGCTTTTGCAGAAGGCAAAAACCACTAAAACGGACTGTTTAAAGAATGCTTTAGATTACACTGTTTGTATCAAGCAAATGACCTGTTTTCATCATCATCATTATGGTTTAATGGATTAGGTATAGTTTTGGAACCTGATTCACTCAACTACGTTTTGACCATTTTTGTTACTTTTTAAAGCTTTTGCAGAAGGAGAAAACCACTAAAACGGACTGTTTGAAGAATGCTTTAGCTTACACTGTTTCTAACAGGCAAATGACCTGTTTTCATCATTATCATTATGGTATAATGGATTAAGTATAGTTTTAAAACCTGGTTCACTCAACTACGTTTTGAGCATTTTTGTTACTTTTTAAAGCTTTTGCAGAAGGAGAAAACCACTAAAACGGACTGTTTGAAGAATGCTTTAGATTACACTGTTTCTTTTAAGCAAATGACCTGTTTTCATCATTATCATTATGGTATAATGGATTAAGTATAGTTTTGAAACCTGATTCACTCAACTACGTTTTGACCATTTTTGTTACTTTTTAAAGCTTTTGCAGAAGGAGAAAACCACTAAAACGGACTGTTTGAAGAATGCTTTAGCTTACACTGTTTCTAACAGGCAAATGACCTGTTTTCATCATTATCATTATGGTATAATGGATTAAGTATAGTTTTAAAACCTGGTTCACTCAACTACGTTTTGAGCATTTTTGTTACTTTTTAAAGCTTTTGCAGAAGGAGAAAACCACTAAAACGGACTGTTTGAAGAATGCTTTAGATTACACTGTTTCTTTTAAGCAAATGACCTGTTTTCATCATTATCATTATGGTATAATGGATTAAGTATAGTTTTGAAACCTGATTCACTCAACTACGTTTTGACCATTTTTGTTACTTTTTAAAGCTTTTGCAGAAGGCAAAAACCACTAAAACGGACTGTTTAAAGAATGCTTTAGATTACACTGTTTGTATCAAGCAAATGACCTGTTTTCATCATCATCATTATGGTTTAATGGATTAGGTATAGTTTTGGAACCTGATTCACTCAACTACGTTTTGACCATTTTTGTTACTTTTTAAAGCTTTTGCAGAAGGAGAAAACCACTAAAACGGACTGTTTGAAGAATGCTTTAGCTTACACTGTTTCTAACAGGCAAATGACCTGTTTTCATCATTATCATTATGGTATAATGGATTAAGTATAGTTTTAAAACCTGGTTCACTCAACTACGTTTTGAGCATTTTTGTTACTTTTTAAAGCTTTTGCAGAAGGAGAAAACCACTAAAACGGACTGTTTGAAGAATGCTTTAGATTACACTGTTTCTTTTAAGCAAATGACCTGTTTTCATCATTATCATTATGGTATAATGGATTAAGTATAGTTTTGAAACCTGATTCACTCAACTACGTTTTGACCATTTTTGTTACTTTTTAAAGCTTTTGCAGAAGGCAAAAACCACTAAAACGGACTGTTTAAAGAATGCTTTAGATTACACTGTTTGTATCAAGCAAATGACCTGTTTTCATCATTATCATTATGGTATAATGGATTAAGCATAGTTTTGAAACCTGATTCACTCAACTACGTTTTGACCATTTTTGTTACTTTTTAAAGCTTTTGCAGAAGGCAAAAACCACTAAAACGGACGGTAAGAGGAATGCTTTAGCTTACACTGTTTCTTTTAAGCAAATGACCTGTTTTCATCATCATCATTATGGTTTAATGGATTAGGTATAGTTTTGGAACCTGATTCACTCAACTACGTTTTGACCATTTTTGTTACTTTTTAAAGCTTTTGCAGAAGGAGAAAACCACTAAAACGGACTGAAGAATGCTTTAGCTTACACTGTTTCTAACAGGCAAATGACCTGTTTTCATCATTATCATTATGGTATAATGGATTAAGTATAGTTTTAAAACCTGGTTCACTCAACTACGTTTTGAGCATTTTTGTTACTTTTTAAAGCTTTTGCAGAAGGAGAAAACCACTAAAACGGACTGTTTGAAGAATGCTTTAGATTACACTGTTTCTTTTAAGCAAATGACCTGTTTTCATCATTATCATTATGGTATAATGGATTAAGTATAGTTTTGAAACCTGATTCACTCAACTACGTTTTGACCATTTTTGTTACTTTTTAAAGCTTTTGCAGAAGGCAAAAACCACTAAAACGGACTGTTTAAAGAATGCTTTAGATTACACTGTTTGTATCAAGCAAATGACCTGTTTTCATCATCATCATTATGGTTTAATGGATTAGGTATAGTTTTGGAACCTGATTCACTCAACTACGTTTTGACCATTTTTGTTACTTTTTAAAGCTTTTGCAGAAGGAGAAAACCACTAAAACGGACTGTTTGAAGAATGCTTTAGCTTACACTGTTTCTAACAGGCAAATGACCTGTTTTCATCATTATCATTATGGTATAATGGATTAAGTATAGTTTTAAAACCTGGTTCACTCAACTACGTTTTGAGCATTTTTGTTACTTTTTAAAGCTTTTGCAGAAGGAGAAAACCACTAAAACGGACTGTTTGAAGAATGCTTTAGATTACCCTGTTTCTTTTAAGCAAATGACCTGTTTTCATCATTATCATTATGGTATAATGGATTAAGTATAGTTTTGAAACCTGATTCACTCAACTACGTTTTGACCATTTTTGTTACTTTTTAAAGCTTTTGCAGAAGGCAAAAACCACTAAAACGGACTGTTTAAAGAATGCTTTAGATTACACTGTTTGTATCAAGCAAATGACCTGTTTTCATCATTATCATTATGGTATAATGGATTAAGCATAGTTTTGAAACCTGATTCACTCAACTACGTTTTGACCATTTTTGTTACTTTTTAAAGCTTTTGCAGAAGGAGAAAACCACTAAAACGGACTGTTTGAAGAATGCTTTAGCTTACACTGTTTCTAACAGGCAAATGACCTGTTTTCATCATTATCATTATGGTATAATGGATTAAGTATAGTTTTAAAACCTGGTTCACTCAACTACGTTTTGAGCATTTTTGTTACTTTTTAAAGCTTTTGCAGAAGGAGAAAACCACTAAAACGGACTGTTTGAAGAATGCTTTAGATTACACTGTTTCTTTTAAGCAAATGACCTGTTTTCATCATTATCATTATGGTATAATGGATTAAGTATAGTTTTAAAACCTGGTTCACTCAACTACGTTTTGAGCATTTTTGTTACTTTTTAAAGCTTTTGCAGAAGGAGAAAACCACTAAAACGGACTGTTTGAAGAATGCTTTAGAATTACACTGTTTCTTTTAAGCAAATGACCTGTTTTCATCATTATCATTATGGTATAATGGATTAAGTATAGTTTTGAAACCTGATTCACTCAACTACGTTTTGACCATTTTTGTTACTTTTTAAAGCTTTTGCAGAAGGCA
The DNA here is from genome assembly GCF_949316345.1 of Pungitius pungitius. Lineage (NCBI taxonomy): Eukaryota > Metazoa > Chordata > Actinopteri > Perciformes > Gasterosteidae > Pungitius > Pungitius pungitius. The sequence continues at coordinate 9,151,168 of NC_084910.1, read as the reverse complement.
AAAACCACTAAAACGGACTGTTTAAAGAATGCTTTAGATTACACTGTTTGTATCAAGCAAATGACCTGTTTTCATCATCATCATTATGGTTTAATGGATTAGGTATAGTTTTGGAACCTGATTCACTCAACTACGTTTTGACCATTTTTGTTACTTTTTAAAGCTTTTGCAGAAGGAGAAAACCACTAAAACGGACTGTTTGAAGAATGCTTTAGCTTACACTGTTTCTAACAGGCAAATGACCTGTTTTCATCATTATCATTATGGTATAATGGATTAAGTATAGTTTTAAAACCTGGTTCACTCAACTACGTTTTGAGCATTTTTGTTACTTTTTAAAGCTTTTGCAGAAGGAGAAAACCACTAAAACGGACTGTTTGAAGAATGCTTTAGATTACACTGTTTCTTTTAAGCAAATGACCTGTTTTCATCATTATCATTATGGTATAATGGATTAAGTATAGTTTTAAAACCTGGTTCACTCAACTACGTTTTGAGCATTTTTGTTACTTTTTAAAGCTTTTGCAGAAGGAGAAAACCACTAAAACGGACTGTTTAAAGAATGCTTTAGATTACACTGTTTGTATCAAGCAAATGACCTGTTTTCATCATTATCATTATGGTATAATGGATTAAGCATAGTTTTAAAACCTGATTCACTCAACTACGTTTTGACCATTTTTGTTACTTTTTAAAGCTTTTGCAGAAGGCAAAAACCACTAAAACGGACGGTAAGAGGAATGCTTTAGCTTACACTGTTTCTTTTAAGCAAATGACCTGTTTTCATCATCATCATTATGGTTTAATGGATTAGGTATAGTTTTGGAACCTGATTCACTCAACTACGTTTTGACCATTTTTGTTACTTTTTAAAGCTTTTGCAGAAGGAGAAAACCACTAAAACGGACTGAAGAATGCTTTAGCTTACACTGTTTCTAACAGGCAAATGACCTGTTTTCATCATTATCATTATGGTATAATGGATTAAGTATAGTTTTAAAACCTGGTTCACTCAACTACGTTTTGAGCATTTTTGTTACTTTTTAAAGCTTTTGCAGAAGGAGAAAACCACTAAAACGGACTGTTTGAAGAATGCTTTAGATTACACTGTTTCTTTTAAGCAAATGACCTGTTTTCATCATTATCATTATGGTATAATGGATTAAGTATAGTTTTGAAACCTGATTCACTCAACTACGTTTTGACCATTTTTGTTACTTTTTAAAGCTTTTGCAGAAGGCAAAAACCACTAAAACGGACTGTTTAAAGAATGCTTTAGATTACACTGTTTGTATCAAGCAAATGACCTGTTTTCATCATCATCATTATGGTTTAATGGATTAGGTATAGTTTTGGAACCTGATTCACTCAACTACGTTTTGACCATTTTTGTTACTTTTTAAAGCTTTTGCGGAAGGAGAAAACCACTAAAACGGACTGTTTGAAGAATGCTTTAGCTTACACTGTTTCTAACAGGCAAATGACCTGTTTTCATCATTATCATTATGGTATAATGGATTAAGTATAGTTTTAAAACCTGGTTCACTCAACTACGTTTTGAGCATTTTTGTTACTTTTTAAAGCTTTTGCAGAAGGAGAAAACCACTAAAACGGACTGTTTGAAGAATGCTTTAGATTACACTGTTTCTTTTAAGCAAATGACCTGTTTTCATCATTATCATTATGGTATAATGGATTAAGTATAGTTTTGAAACCTGATTCACTCAACTACGTTTTGACCATTTTTGTTACTTTTTAAAGCTTTTGCAGAAGGCAAAAACCACTAAAACGGACTGTTTAAAGAATGCTTTAGATTACACTGTTTGTATCAAGCAAATGACCTGTTTTCATCATTATCATTATGGTATAATGGATTAAGCATAGTTTTGAAACCTGATTCACTCAACTACGTTTTGACCATTTTTGTTACTTTTTAAAGCTTTTGCAGAAGGAGAAAACCACTAAAACGGACTGTTTGAAGAATGCTTTAGCTTACACTGTTTCTAACAGGCAAATGACCTGTTTTCATCATTATCATTATGGTATAATGGATTAAGTATAGTTTTAAAACCTGGTTCACTCAACTACGTTTTGAGCATTTTTGTTACTTTTTAAAGCTTTTGCAGAAGGAGAAAACCACTAAAACGGACTGTTTGAAGAATGCTTTAGATTACACTGTTTCTTTTAAGCAAATGACCTGTTTTCATCATTATCATTATGGTATAATGGATTAAGTATAGTTTTAAAACCTGGTTCACTCAACTACGTTTTGAGCATTTTTGTTACTTTTTAAAGCTTTTGCAGAAGGAGAAAACCACTAAAACGGACTGTTTGAAGAATGCTTTAGAATTACACTGTTTCTTTTAAGCAAATGACCTGTTTTCATCATTATCATTATGGTATAATGGATTAAGTATAGTTTTGAAACCTGATTCACTCAACTACGTTTTGACCATTTTTGTTACTTTTTAAAGCTTTTGCAGAAGGCAAAAACCACTAAAACGGACTGTTTAAAGAATGCTTTAGATTACACTGTTTGTATCAAGCAAATGACCTGTTTTCATCATCATCATTATGGTTTAATGGATTAGGTATAGTTTTGGAACCTGATTCACTCAACTACGTTTTGACCATTTTTGTTACTTTTTAAAGCTTTTGCAGAAGGAGAAAACCACTAAAACGGACTGTTTGAAGAATGCTTTAGCTTACACTGTTTCTAACAGGCAAATGACCTGTTTTCATCATTATCATTATGGTATAATGGATTAAGTATAGTTTTAAAACCTGGTTCACTCAACTACGTTTTGAGCATTTTTGTTACTTTTTAAAGCTTTTGCAGAAGGAGAAAACCACTAAAACGGACTGTTTGAAGAATGCTTTAGATTACACTGTTTCTTTTAAGCAAATGACCTGTTTTCATCATTATCATTATGGTATAATGGATTAAGTATAGTTTTAAAACCTGGTTCACTCAACTACGTTTTGAGCATTTTTGTTACTTTTTAAAGCTTTTGCAGAAGGAGAAAACCACTAAAACGGACTGTTTAAAGAATGCTTTAGATTACACTGTTTGTATCAAGCAAATGACCTGTTTTCATCATTATCATTATGGTATAATGGATTAAGCATAGTTTTAAAACCTGATTCACTCAACTACGTTTTGACCATTTTTGTTACTTTTTAAAGCTTTTGCAGAAGGCAAAAACCACTAAAACGGACTGTTTAAAGAATGCTTTAGATTACACTGTTTGTATCAAGCAAATGACCTGTTTTCATCATTATCATTATGGTATAATGGATTAAGCATAGTTTTGAAACCTGATTCACTCAACTACGTTTTGAGCATTTTTGTTACTTTTTAAAGCTTTTGCAGAAGGAGAAAACCACTAAAACGGACTGTTTGAAGAATGCTTTAGATTACACTGTTTCTTTTAAGCAAATGACCTGTTTTCATCATTATCATTATGGTATAATGGATTAAGTATAGTTTTGAAACCTGATTCACTCAACTACGTTTTGACCATTTTTGTTACTTTTTAAAGCTTTTGCAGAAGGCAAAAACCACTAAAACGGACTGTTTAAAGAATGCTTTAGATTACACTGTTTGTATCAAGCAAATGACCTGTTTTCATCATTATCATTATGGTATAATGGATTAAGCATAGTTTTGAAACCTGATTCACTCAACTACGTTTTGACCATTTTTGTTACTTTTTAAAGCTTTTGCAGAAGGCAAAAACCACTAAAACGGACGGTAAGAGGAATGCTTTAGCTTACACTGTTTCTTTTAAGCAAATGACCTGTTTTCATCATCATCATTATGGTTTAATGGATTAGGTATAGTTTTGGAACCTGATTCACTCAACTACGTTTTGACCATTTTTGTTACTTTTTAAAGCTTTTGCAGAAGGAGAAAACCACTAAAACGGACTGAAGAATGCTTTAGCTTACACTGTTTCTAACAGGCAAATGACCTGTTTTCATCATTATCATTATGGTATAATGGATTAAGTATAGTTTTAAAACCTGGTTCACTCAACTACGTTTTGAGCATTTTTGTTACTTTTTAAAGCTTTTGCAGAAGGAGAAAACCACTAAAACGGACTGTTTGAAGAATGCTTTAGATTACACTGTTTCTTTTAAGCAAATGACCTGTTTTCATCATTATCATTATGGTATAATGGATTAAGTATAGTTTTGAAACCTGATTCACTCAACTACGTTTTGACCATTTTTGTTACTTTTTAAAGCTTTTGCAGAAGGCAAAAACCACTAAAACGGACTGTTTAAAGAATGCTTTAGATTACACTGTTTGTATCAAGCAAATGACCTGTTTTCATCATCATCATTATGGTTTAATGGATTAGGTATAGTTTTGGAACCTGATTCACTCAACTACGTTTTGACCATTTTTGTTACTTTTTAAAGCTTTTGCAGAAGGAGAAAACCACTAAAACGGACTGTTTGAAGAATGCTTTAGCTTACACTGTTTCTAACAGGCAAATGACCTGTTTTCATCATTATCATTATGGTATAATGGATTAAGTATAGTTTTAAAACCTGGTTCACTCAACTACGTTTTGAGCATTTTTGTTACTTTTTAAAGCTTTTGCAGAAGGAGAAAACCACTAAAACGGACTGTTTGAAGAATGCTTTAGATTACACTGTTTCTTTTAAGCAAATGACCTGTTTTCATCATTATCATTATGGTATAATGGATTAAGTATAGTTTTGAAACCTGATTCACTCAACTACGTTTTGACCATTTTTGTTACTTTTTAAAGCTTTTGCAGAAGGCAAAAACCACTAAAACGGACTGTTTAAAGAATGCTTTAGATTACACTGTTTGTATCAAGCAAATGACCTGTTTTCATCATTATCATTATGGTATAATGGATTAAGCATAGTTTTGAAACCTGATTCACTCAACTACGTTTTGACCATTTTTGTTACTTTTTAAAGCTTTTGCAGAAGGAGAAAACCACTAAAACGGACTGTTTGAAGAATGCTTTAGCTTACACTGTTTCTAACAGGCAAATGACCTGTTTTCATCATTATCATTATGGTATAATGGATTAAGTATAGTTTTAAAACCTGGTTCACTCAACTACGTTTTGAGCATTTTTGTTACTTTTTAAAGCTTTTGCAGAAGGAGAAAACCACTAAAACGGACTGTTTGAAGAATGCTTTAGATTACACTGTTTCTTTTAAGCAAATGACCTGTTTTCATCATTATCATTATGGTATAATGGATTAAGTATAGTTTTAAAACCTGGTTCACTCAACTACGTTTTGAGCATTTTTGTTACTTTTTAAAGCTTTTGCAGAAGGAGAAAACCACTAAAACGGACTGTTTAAAGAATGCTTTAGATTACACTGTTTGTATCAAGCAAATGACCTGTTTTCATCATTATCATTATGGTATAATGGATTAAGCATAGTTTTAAAACCTGATTCACTCAACTACGTTTTGACCATTTTTGTTACTTTTTAAAGCTTTTGCAGAAGGCAAAAACCACTAAAACGGACTGTTTAAAGAATGCTTTAGATTACACTGTTTGTATCAAGCAAATGACCTGTTTTCATCATTATCATTATGGTATAATGGATTAAGCATAGTTTTGAAACCTGATTCACTCAACTACGTTTTGACCATTTTTGTTACTTTTTAAAGCTTTTGCAGAAGGCAAAAACCACTAAAACGGACGGTAAGAGGAATGCTTTAGCTTACACTGTTTCTTTTAAGCAAATGACCTGTTTTCATCATCATCATTATGGTTTAATGGATTAGGTATAGTTTTGGAACCTGATTCACTCAACTACGTTTTGACCATTTTTGTTACTTTTTAAAGCTTTTGCAGAAGCAGAAAACCACTAAAACGGACTGTTTGAAGAATGCTTTAGCTTACACTGTTTCTAACAGGCAAATGACCTGTTTTCATCATTATCATTATGGTATAATGGATTAAGTATAGTTTTGAAACCTGATTCACTCAACTACGTTTTGACCATTTTTGTTACTTTTTAAAGCTTTTGCAGAAGGAGAAAACCACTAAAACGGACTGTTTGAAGAATGCTTTAGCTTACACTGTTTCTAACAGGCAAATGACCTGTTTTCATCATTATCATTATGGTATAATGGATTAAGTATAGTTTTAAAACCTGGTTCACTCAACTACGTTTTGAGCATTTTTGTTACTTTTTAAAGCTTTTGCAGAAGGAGAAAACCACTAAAACGGACTGTTTGAAGAATGCTTTAGATTACACTGTTTCTTTTAAGCAAATGACCTGTTTTCATCATTATCATTATGGTATAATGGATTAAGTATAGTTTTGAAACCTGATTCACTCAACTACGTTTTGACCATTTTTGTTACTTTTTAAAGCTTTTGCAGAAGGCAAAAACCACTAAAACGGACTGTTTAAAGAATGCTTTAGATTACACTGTTTGTATCAAGCAAATGACCTGTTTTCATCATCATCATTATGGTTTAATGGATTAGGTATAGTTTTGGAACCTGATTCACTCAACTACGTTTTGACCATTTTTGTTACTTTTTAAAGCTTTTGCAGAAGGAGAAAACCACTAAAACGGACTGTTTGAAGAATGCTTTAGCTTACACTGTTTCTAACAGGCAAATGACCTGTTTTCATCATTATCATTATGGTATAATGGATTAAGTATAGTTTTAAAACCTGGTTCACTCAACTACGTTTTGAGCATTTTTGTTACTTTTTAAAGCTTTTGCAGAAGGAGAAAACCACTAAAACGGACTGTTTGAAGAATGCTTTAGATTACACTGTTTCTTTTAAGCAAATGACCTGTTTTCATCATTATCATTATGGTATAATGGATTAAGTATAGTTTTGAAACCTGATTCACTCAACTACGTTTTGACCATTTTTGTTACTTTTTAAAGCTTTTGCAGAAGGCAAAAACCACTAAAACGGACTGTTTAAAGAATGCTTTAGATTACACTGTTTGTATCAAGCAAATGACCTGTTTTCATCATTATCATTATGGTATAATGGATTAAGCATAGTTTTGAAACCTGATTCACTCAACTACGTTTTGACCATTTTTGTTACTTTTTAAAGCTTTTGCAGAAGGAGAAAACCACTAAAACGGACTGAAGAATGCTTTAGCTTACACTGTTTCTAACAGGCAAATGACCTGTTTTCATCATTATCATTATGGTATAATGGATTAAGTATAGTTTTAAAACCTGGTTCACTCAACTACGTTTTGAGCATTTTTGTTACTTTTTAAAGCTTTTGCAGAAGGAGAAAACCACTAAAACGGACTGTTTGAAGAATGCTTTAGATTACACTGTTTCTTTTAAGCAAATGACCTGTTTTCATCATTATCATTATGGTATAATGGATTAAGTATAGTTTTGAAACCTGATTCACTCAACTACGTTTTGACCATTTTTGTTACTTTTTAAAGCTTTTGCAGAAGGCAAAAACCACTAAAACGGACTGTTTAAAGAATGCTTTAGATTACACTGTTTGTATCAAGCAAATGACCTGTTTTCATCATCATCATTATGGTTTAATGGATTAGGTATAGTTTTGGAACCTGATTCACTCAACTACGTTTTGACCATTTTTGTTACTTTTTAAAGCTTTTGCAGAAGGAGAAAACCACTAAAACGGACTGTTTGAAGAATGCTTTAGCTTACACTGTTTCTAACAGGCAAATGACCTGTTTTCATCATTATCATTATGGTATAATGGATTAAGTATAGTTTTAAAACCTGGTTCACTCAACTACGTTTTGAGCATTTTTGTTACTTTTTAAAGCTTTTGCAGAAGGAGAAAACCACTAAAACGGACTGTTTGAAGAATGCTTTAGATTACACTGTTTCTTTTAAGCAAATGACCTGTTTTCATCATTATCATTATGGTATAATGGATTAAGTATAGTTTTGAAACCTGATTCACTCAACTACGTTTTGACCATTTTTGTTACTTTTTAAAGCTTTTGCAGAAGGCAAAAACCACTAAAACGGACTGTTTAAAGAATGCTTTAGATTACACTGTTTGTATCAAGCAAATGACCTGTTTTCATCATCATCATTATGGTTTAATGGATTAGGTATAGTTTTGGAACCTGATTCACTCAACTACGTTTTGACCATTTTTGTTACTTTTTAAAGCTTTTGCAGAAGGCAAAAACCACTAAAACGGACTGTTTAAAGAATGCTTTAGATTACACTGTTTGTATCAAGCAAATGACCTGTTTTCATCATCATCATTATGGTATAATGGATTAAGTATAGTTTTGAAACCTGATTCACTCAACTACGTTTTGACCATTTTTGTTACTTTTTAAAGCTTTTGCAGAAGGCAAAAACCACTAAAACGGACTGTTTAAAGAATGCTTTAGATTACACTGTTTGTATCAAGCAAATGACCTGTTTTCATCATCATCATTATGGTATAATGGATTAAGTATAGTTTTAAAACCTGGTTCACTCAACTACGTTTTGAGCATTTTTGTTACTTTTTAAAGCTTTTGCAGAAGGAGAAAACCACTAAAACGGACTGTTTGAAGAATGCTTTAGATTACACTGTTTCTTTTAAGCAAATGACCTGTTTTCATCATTATCATTATGGTATAATGGATTAAGTATAGTTTTGAAACCTGATTCACTCAACTACGTTTTGACCATTTTTGTTACTTTTTAAAGCTTTTGCAGAAGGCAAAAACCACTAAAACGGACTGTTTAAAGAATGCTTTAGATTACACTGTTTGTATCAAGCAAATGACCTGTTTTCATCATCATCATTATGGTTTAATGGATTAGGTATAGTTTTGGAACCTGATTCACTCAACTACGTTTTGACCATTTTTGTTACTTTTTAAAGCTTTTGCAGAAGGAGAAAACCACTAAAACGGACTGTTTGAAGAATGCTTTAGATTACACTGTTTGTATCAAGCAAATGACCTGTTTTCATCATTATCATTATGGTATAATGGATTAAGTATAGTTTTGGAACCTGATTCACTTAACTACGTTTTGACCATTATTGTAACTTTGTAAAGCTTTTGCAGAAGGAGAAAACAGCTAAAACGGACTGTATGAAGAATGTTTAGCTTACACTGTTTTTAACAAGCAAATGACCAGTTTTCATCATTATCATTATGGTATAATGGATTAAGTATAGTTTTGGAACCTGGTTCACTCAACTACGTTTTGACCATTTTTGTTAGTTTTTAAAGCTTTTGCAGAAGGCAAAAACCACTAAAACGGACGGTAAGAGGAATGCTTTAGCTTACACTGTTTCTAACAGGCAAATGACCTGTTTTCATCATTATCATTATGGTATAATGGATTAGGTATAGTTTTGAAACCTGGTTCACTCAACTACGTTTTGAGCATTTTTGGTACTTTTTAAAGCTTTTGCAGAAGGAGAAAACCACTAAAACGGACTGTTTGAAGAATGCTTTAGATTACACTGTTTCTTTTAAGCAAATGACCTGTTTTCATCATCATCATTATGGTTTAATGGATTAGGTATAGTTTTGGAACCTGATTCACTCAACTACGTTTTGACCATTTTTGTTACTTTTTAAAGCTTTTGCAGAAGGAGAAAACCACTAAAACGGACTGTTTGAAGAATGCTTTAGCTTACACTGTTTCTAACAGGCAAATGACCTGTTTTCATCATTATCATTATGGTATAATGGATTAAGTATAGTTTTAAAACCTGGTTCACTCAACTACGTTTTGAGCATTTTTGTTACTTTTTAAAGCTTTTGCAGAAGGAGAAAACCACTAAAACGGACTGTTTGAAGAATGCTTTAGATTACACTGTTTCTTTTAAGCAAATGACCTGTTTTCATCATTATCATTATGGTATAATGGATTAAGTATAGTTTTGAAACCTGATTCACTCAACTACGTTTTGACCATTTTTGTTACTTTTTAAAGCTTTTGCAGAAGGCAAAAACCACTAAAACGGACGGTAAGAGGAATGCTTTAGCTTACACTGTTTCTTTTAAGCAAATGACCTGTTTTCATCATCATCATTATGGTTTAATGGATTAGGTATAGTTTTGGAACCTGATTCACTCAACTACGTTTTGACCATTTTTGTTACTTTTTAAAGCTTTTGTAGAAGGAGAAAACCACTAAAACGGACTGTTTGAAGAATGCTTTAGCTTACACTGTTTCTAACAGGCAAATGACCTGTTTTCATCATTATCATTATGGTATAATGGATTAAGTATAGTTTTGGAACCTGATTCACTCAACTACGTTTTGACCATTTTTGTTAGTTTTTAAAGCTTTTGCAGAAGGCAAAAACCACTAAAACGGACGGTAAGAGGAATGCTTTAGCTTACACTGTTTCTAACAGGCAAATGACCTGTTTTCATCATTATCATTATGGTATAATGGATTAAGTATAGTTTTGAAACCTGGTTCACTCAACTACGTTTTGAGCATTTTTGGTACTTTTTAAAGCTTTTGCAGAAGGAGAAAACCACTAAAACGGACTGTTTGAAGAATGCTTTAGATTACACTGTTTGTATCAAGCAAATGACCTGTTTTCATCATTATCATTATGGTATAAAGGATTAAGTATAGTTTTGAAACCTGGTTCACTCAACTACGTTTTGAGCATTTTTGGTACTTTTTAAAGCTTTTGCAGAAGGAGAAAACCACTAAAACGGACTGTTTGAAGAATGCTTTAGATTACACTGTTTGTATCAAGCAAATGACCTGTTTTCATCATTATCATTATGGTATAAAGGATTAAGTATAGTTTTGAAACCTGGTTCACTCAACTACGTTTTGAGCATTTTTGGTACTTTTTAAAGCTTTTGCAGAAGGAGAAAACCACTAAAACGGACTGTTTGAAGAATGCTTTAGATTACACTGTTTGTATCAAGCAAATGACCTGTTTTCATCATCATCATTATGGTTTAATGGATTAGGTATAGTTTTGGAACCTGATTCACTCAACTACGTTTTGACCATTATTGTAACTTTGTAAAGCTTTTGCAGAAGGAGAAAACAGCTAAAACGGACTGTATGAAGAATGTTTAGCTTACACTGTTTTTAACAAGCAAATGACCAGTTTTCATCATTATCATTATGGTATAATGGATTAAGTATAGTTTTAAAACCTGGTTCACTCAACTACGTTTTGAGCATTTTTGTTACTTTTTAAAGCTTTTGCAGAAGGAGAAAACCACAAAAACGGACTGTTTGAAGAATGCTTTAGATTACACTGTTTGTATCAAGCAAATGACCTGTTTTCATCATTATCATTATGGTATAAAGGATTAAGTATAGTTTTGAAACCTGGTTCACTCAACTACGTTTTGAGCATTTTTGGTACTTTTTAAAGCTTTTGCAGAAGGAGAAAACCACTAAAACGGACGGTAAGAGGAATGCTTTAGCTTACACTGTTTCTAACAGGCAAATGACCTGTTTTCATCATTATCATTATGGTATAATGGATTAAGTATAGTTTTGAAACCTGGTTCACTCAACTACGTTTTGAGCATTTTTGGTACTTTTTAAAGCTTTTGCAGAACGAGAAAACCACTAAAACGGACTGTTTGAAGAATGCTTTAGATTACACTGTTTGTATCAAGCAAATGACCTGTTTTCATCATCATCATTATGGTTTAATGGATTAGGTATAGTTTTGGAACCTGATTCACTCAACTACGTTTTGACCATTATTGTAACTTTGTAAAGCTTTTGCAGAAGGAGAAAACAGCTAAAACGGACTGTATGAAGAATGTTTAGCTTACACTGTTTTTAACAGGCAAATGACCTGTTTTCATCATTATCATTATGGTATAATGGATTAAGTATAGTTTTAAAACCTGGTTCACTCAACTAAGTTTTGAGCATTTTTGTTACTTTTTAAAGCTTTTGCAGAAGGAGAAAACCACTAAAACGGACGGTAAGAGGAATGCTTTAGCTTACACTGTTTCTAACAAGCAAATGACCTGTTTTCATCATTATCATTATGGTATAATGGATTAAGTATAGTTTTGAAACCTGGTTCACTCAACTACGTTTTGAGCATTTTTGTTACTTTTTAAAGCTTTTGCAGAAGGAGAAAACCACTAAAACGGACTGTTTGAAGAATGCTTTAGATTACACTGTTTGTATCAAGCAAATGACCTGTTTTCATCATTATCATTATGGTATAAAGGATTAAGTATAGTTTTGAAACCTGGTTCACTCAACTACGTTTTGAGCATTTTTGGTACTTTTTAAAGCTTTTGCAGAAGGAGAAAACCACTAAAACGGACTGTTTGAAGAATGCTTTAGATTACACTATTTCTTTTAAGCAAATGACCTGTTTTCATCATCATCATTATGGTTTAATGGATTAGGTATAGTTTTGGAACCTGATTCACTCAACTACGTTTTGACCATTTTTGTTACTTTTTAAAGCTTTTGCAGAAGGAGAAAACCACTAAAACGGACTGTTTGAAGAATGCTTTAGATTACACTGTTTGTATCAAGCAAATGACCTGTTTTCATCATCATCATTATGGTTTAATGGATTAGGTATAGTTTTAAAACCTGGTTCACTCAACTACGTTTTGACCATTTTTGTTACTTTTTAAAGCTTTTGCAGAAGGAGAAAACCACTAAAACGGACTGTTTGAAGAATGCTTTAGCTTACACTGTTTCTAACAGGCAAATGACCTGTTTTCATCATTATCATTATGGTATAATGGATTAAGTATAGTTTTAAAACCTGGTTCACTCAACTACGTTTTGAGCATTTTTGTTACTTTTTAAAGCTTTTGCAGAAGGAGAAAACCACTAAAACGGACTGTTTGAAGAATGCTTTAGATTACACTGTTTCTTTTAAGCAAATGACCTGTTTTCATCATTATCATTATGGTATAATGGATTAAGTATAGTTTTGAAACCTGATTCACTCAACTACGTTTTGACCATTTTTGTTACTTTTTAAAGCTTTTGCAGAAGGCAAAAACCACTAAAACGGACGGTAAGAGGAATGCTTTAGCTTACACTGTTTCTTTTAAGCAAATGACCTGTTTTCATCATCATCATTATGGTTTAATGGATTAGGTATAGTTTTGGAACCTGATTCACTCAACTACGTTTTGACCATTTTTGTTACTTTTTAAAGCTTTTGTAGAAGGAGAAAACCACTAAAACGGACTGTTTGAAGAATGCTTTAGCTTACACTGTTTCTAACAGGCAAATGACCTGTTTTCATCATTATCATTATGGTATAATGGATTAAGTATAGTTTTGGAACCTGATTCACTCAACTACGTTTTGACCATTTTTGTTAGTTTTTAAAGCTTTTGCAGAAGGCAAAAACCACTAAAACGGACGGTAAGAGGAATGCTTTAGCTTACACTGTTTCTAACAGGCAAATGACCTGTTTTCATCATTATCATTATGGTATAATGGATTAAGTATAGTTTTGAAACCTGGTTCACTCAACTACGTTTTGAGCATTTTTGGTACTTTTTAAAGCTTTTGCAGAAGGAGAAAACCACTAAAACGGACTGTTTGAAGAATGCTTTAGATTACACTGTTTGTATCAAGCAAATGACCTGTTTTCATCATTATCATTATGGTATAAAGGATTAAGTATAGTTTTGAAACCTGGTTCACTCAACTACGTTTTGAGCATTTTTGGTACTTTTTAAAGCTTTTGCAGAAGGAGAAAACCACTAAAACGGACTGTTTGAAGAATGCTTTAGATTACACTGTTTCTTTTAAGCAAATGACCTGTTTTCATCATTATCATTATGGTATAATGGATTAAGTATAGTTTTAAAACCTGGTTCACTCAACTACGTTTTGAGCATTTTTGTTACTTTTTAAAGCTTTTGCAGAAGGAGAAAACCACTAAAACGGACTGTTTAAAGAATGCTTTAGATTACACTGTTTGTATCAAGCAAATGACCTGTTTTCATCATTATCATTATGGTATAATGGATTAAGCATAGTTTTAAAACCTGATTCACTCAACTACGTTTTGACCATTTTTGTTACTTTTTAAAGCTTTTGCAGAAGGCAAAAACCACTAAAACGGACTGTTTAAAGAATGCTTTAGATTACACTGTTTGTATCAAGCAAATGACCTGTTTTCATCATTATCATTATGGTATAATGGATTAAGCATAGTTTTGAAACCTGATTCACTCAACTACGTTTTGACCATTTTTGTTACTTTTTAAAGCTTTTGCAGAAGGCAAAAACCACTAAAACGGACGGTAAGAGGAATGCTTTAGCTTACACTGTTTCTTTTAAGCAAATGACCTGTTTTCATCATCATCATTATGGTTTAATGGATTAGGTATAGTTTTGGAACCTGATTCACTCAACTACGTTTTGACCATTTTTGTTACTTTTTAAAGCTTTTGCAGAAGCAGAAAACCACTAAAACGGACTGTTTGAAGAATGCTTTAGCTTACACTGTTTCTAACAGGCAAATGACCTGTTTTCATCATTATCATTATGGTATAATGGATTAAGTATAGTTTTGAAACCTGATTCACTCAACTACGTTTTGACCATTTTTGTTACTTTTTAAAGCTTTTGCAGAAGGAGAAAACCACTAAAACGGACTGTTTGAAGAATGCTTTAGCTTACACTGTTTCTAACAGGCAAATGACCTGTTTTCATCATTATCATTATGGTATAATGGATTAAGTATAGTTTTAAAACCTGGTTCACTCAACTACGTTTTGAGCATTTTTGTTACTTTTTAAAGCTTTTGCAGAAGGAGAAAACCACTAAAACGGACTGTTTGAAGAATGCTTTAGATTACACTGTTTCTTTTAAGCAAATGACCTGTTTTCATCATTATCATTATGGTATAATGGATTAAGTATAGTTTTGAAACCTGATTCACTCAACTACGTTTTGACCATTTTTGTTACTTTTTAAAGCTTTTGCAGAAGGCAAAAACCACTAAAACGGACTGTTTAAAGAATGCTTTAGATTACACTGTTTGTATCAAGCAAATGACCTGTTTTCATCATCATCATTATGGTTTAATGGATTAGGTATAGTTTTGGAACCTGATTCACTCAACTACGTTTTGACCATTTTTGTTACTTTTTAAAGCTTTTGCAGAAGGAGAAAACCACTAAAACGGACTGTTTGAAGAATGCTTTAGCTTACACTGTTTCTAACAGGCAAATGACCTGTTTTCATCATTATCATTATGGTATAATGGATTAAGTATAGTTTTAAAACCTGGTTCACTCAACTACGTTTTGAGCATTTTTGTTACTTTTTAAAGCTTTTGCAGAAGGAGAAAACCACTAAAACGGACTGTTTGAAGAATGCTTTAGATTACACTGTTTCTTTTAAGCAAATGACCTGTTTTCATCATTATCATTATGGTATAATGGATTAAGTATAGTTTTGAAACCTGATTCACTCAACTACGTTTTGACCATTTTTGTTACTTTTTAAAGCTTTTGCAGAAGGCAAAAACCACTAAAACGGACTGTTTAAAGAATGCTTTAGATTACACTGTTTGTATCAAGCAAATGACCTGTTTTCATCATTATCATTATGGTATAATGGATTAAGCATAGTTTTGAAACCTGATTCACTCAACTACGTTTTGACCATTTTTGTTACTTTTTAAAGCTTTTGCAGAAGGAGAAAACCACTAAAACGGACTGAAGAATGCTTTAGCTTACACTGTTTCTAACAGGCAAATGACCTGTTTTCATCATTATCATTATGGTATAATGGATTAAGTATAGTTTTAAAACCTGGTTCACTCAACTACGTTTTGAGCATTTTTGTTACTTTTTAAAGCTTTTGCAGAAGGAGAAAACCACTAAAACGGACTGTTTGAAGAATGCTTTAGATTACACTGTTTCTTTTAAGCAAATGACCTGTTTTCATCATTATCATTATGGTATAATGGATTAAGTATAGTTTTGAAACCTGATTCACTCAACTACGTTTTGACCATTTTTGTTACTTTTTAAAGCTTTTGCAGAAGGCAAAAACCACTAAAACGGACTGTTTAAAGAATGCTTTAGATTACACTGTTTGTATCAAGCAAATGACCTGTTTTCATCATCATCATTATGGTTTAATGGATTAGGTATAGTTTTGGAACCTGATTCACTCAACTACGTTTTGACCATTTTTGTTACTTTTTAAAGCTTTTGCAGAAGGAGAAAACCACTAAAACGGACTGTTTGAAGAATGCTTTAGCTTACACTGTTTCTAACAGGCAAATGACCTGTTTTCATCATTATCATTATGGTATAATGGATTAAGTATAGTTTTAAAACCTGGTTCACTCAACTACGTTTTGAGCATTTTTGTTACTTTTTAAAGCTTTTGCAGAAGGAGAAAACCACTAAAACGGACTGTTTGAAGAATGCTTTAGATTACACTGTTTCTTTTAAGCAAATGACCTGTTTTCATCATTATCATTATGGTATAATGGATTAAGTATAGTTTTGAAACCTGATTCACTCAACTACGTTTTGACCATTTTTGTTACTTTTTAAAGCTTTTGCAGAAGGCAAAAACCACTAAAACGGACTGTTTAAAGAATGCTTTAGATTACACTGTTTGTATCAAGCAAATGACCTGTTTTCATCATCATCATTATGGTTTAATGGATTAGGTATAGTTTTGGAACCTGATTCACTCAACTACGTTTTGACCATTTTTGTTACTTTTTAAAGCTTTTGCAGAAGGCAAAAACCACTAAAACGGACTGTTTAAAGAATGCTTTAGATTACACTGTTTGTATCAAGCAAATGACCTGTTTTCATCATCATCATTATGGTATAATGGATTAAGTATAGTTTTGAAACCTGATTCACTCAACTACGTTTTGACCATTTTTGTTACTTTTTAAAGCTTTTGCAGAAGGCAAAAACCACTAAAACGGACTGTTTAAAGAATGCTTTAGATTACACTGTTTGTATCAAGCAAATGACCTGTTTTCATCATCATCATTATGGTATAATGGATTAAGTATAGTTTTAAAACCTGGTTCACTCAACTACGTTTTGAGCATTTTTGTTACTTTTTAAAGCTTTTGCAGAAGGAGAAAACCACTAAAACGGACTGTTTGAAGAATGCTTTAGATTACACTGTTTCTTTTAAGCAAATGACCTGTTTTCATCATTATCATTATGGTATAATGGATTAAGTATAGTTTTGAAACCTGATTCACTCAACTACGTTTTGACCATTTTTGTTACTTTTTAAAGCTTTTGCAGAAGGCAAAAACCACTAAAACGGACTGTTTAAAGAATGCTTTAGATTACACTGTTTGTATCAAGCAAATGACCTGTTTTCATCATCATCATTATGGTTTAATGGATTAGGTATAGTTTTGGAACCTGATTCACTCAACTACGTTTTGACCATTTTTGTTACTTTTTAAAGCTTTTGCAGAAGGAGAAAACCACTAAAACGGACTGTTTGAAGAATGCTTTAGATTACACTGTTTGTATCAAGCAAATGACCTGTTTTCATCATTATCATTATGGTATAATGGATTAAGTATAGTTTTGGAACCTGATTCACTTAACTACGTTTTGACCATTATTGTAACTTTGTAAAGCTTTTGCAGAAGGAGAAAACAGCTAAAACGGACTGTATGAAGAATGTTTAGCTTACACTGTTTTTAACAAGCAAATGACCAGTTTTCATCATTATCATTATGGTATAATGGATTAAGTATAGTTTTGGAACCTGGTTCACTCAACTACGTTTTGACCATTTTTGTTAGTTTTTAAAGCTTTTGCAGAAGGCAAAAACCACTAAAACGGACGGTAAGAGGAATGCTTTAGCTTACACTGTTTCTAACAGGCAAATGACCTGTTTTCATCATTATCATTATGGTATAATGGATTAGGTATAGTTTTGAAACCTGGTTCACTCAACTACGTTTTGAGCATTTTTGGTACTTTTTAAAGCTTTTGCAGAAGGAGAAAACCACTAAAACGGACTGTTTGAAGAATGCTTTAGATTACACTGTTTCTTTTAAGCAAATGACCTGTTTTCATCATCATCATTATGGTTTAATGGATTAGGTATAGTTTTGGAACCTGATTCACTCAACTACGTTTTGACCATTTTTGTTACTTTTTAAAGCTTTTGCAGAAGGAGAAAACCACTAAAACGGACTGTTTGAAGAATGCTTTAGCTTACACTGTTTCTAACAGGCAAATGACCTGTTTTCATCATTATCATTATGGTATAATGGATTAAGTATAGTTTTAAAACCTGGTTCACTCAACTACGTTTTGAGCATTTTTGTTACTTTTTAAAGCTTTTGCAGAAGGAGAAAACCACTAAAACGGACTGTTTGAAGAATGCTTTAGATTACACTGTTTCTTTTAAGCAAATGACCTGTTTTCATCATTATCATTATGGTATAATGGATTAAGTATAGTTTTGAAACCTGATTCACTCAACTACGTTTTGACCATTTTTGTTACTTTTTAAAGCTTTTGCAGAAGGCAAAAACCACTAAAACGGACGGTAAGAGGAATGCTTTAGCTTACACTGTTTCTTTTAAGCAAATGACCTGTTTTCATCATCATCATTATGGTTTAATGGATTAGGTATAGTTTTGGAACCTGATTCACTCAACTACGTTTTGACCATTTTTGTTACTTTTTAAAGCTTTTGTAGAAGGAGAAAACCACTAAAACGGACTGTTTGAAGAATGCTTTAGCTTACACTGTTTCTAACAGGCAAATGACCTGTTTTCATCATTATCATTATGGTATAATGGATTAAGTATAGTTTTGGAACCTGATTCACTCAACTACGTTTTGACCATTTTTGTTAGTTTTTAAAGCTTTTGCAGAAGGCAAAAACCACTAAAACGGACGGTAAGAGGAATGCTTTAGCTTACACTGTTTCTAACAGGCAAATGACCTGTTTTCATCATTATCATTATGGTATAATGGATTAAGTATAGTTTTGAAACCTGGTTCACTCAACTACGTTTTGAGCATTTTTGGTACTTTTTAAAGCTTTTGCAGAAGGAGAAAACCACTAAAACGGACTGTTTGAAGAATGCTTTAGATTACACTGTTTGTATCAAGCAAATGACCTGTTTTCATCATTATCATTATGGTATAAAGGATTAAGTATAGTTTTGAAACCTGGTTCACTCAACTACGTTTTGAGCATTTTTGGTACTTTTTAAAGCTTTTGCAGAAGGAGAAAACCACTAAAACGGACTGTTTGAAGAATGCTTTAGATTACACTGTTTGTATCAAGCAAATGACCTGTTTTCATCATTATCATTATGGTATAAAGGATTAAGTATAGTTTTGAAACCTGGTTCACTCAACTACGTTTTGAGCATTTTTGGTACTTTTTAAAGCTTTTGCAGAAGGAGAAAACCACTAAAACGGACTGTTTGAAGAATGCTTTAGATTACACTGTTTGTATCAAGCAAATGACCTGTTTTCATCATCATCATTATGGTTTAATGGATTAGGTATAGTTTTGGAACCTGATTCACTCAACTACGTTTTGACCATTATTGTAACTTTGTAAAGCTTTTGCAGAAGGAGAAAACAGCTAAAACGGACTGTATGAAGAATGTTTAGCTTACACTGTTTTTAACAAGCAAATGACCAGTTTTCATCATTATCATTATGGTATAATGGATTAAGTATAGTTTTAAAACCTGGTTCACTCAACTACGTTTTGAGCATTTTTGTTACTTTTTAAAGCTTTTGCAGAAGGAGAAAACCACAAAAACGGACTGTTTGAAGAATGCTTTAGATTACACTGTTTGTATCAAGCAAATGACCTGTTTTCATCATTATCATTATGGTATAAAGGATTAAGTATAGTTTTGAAACCTGGTTCACTCAACTACGTTTTGAGCATTTTTGGTACTTTTTAAAGCTTTTGCAGAAGGAGAAAACCACTAAAACGGACGGTAAGAGGAATGCTTTAGCTTACACTGTTTCTAACAGGCAAATGACCTGTTTTCATCATTATCATTATGGTATAATGGATTAAGTATAGTTTTGAAACCTGGTTCACTCAACTACGTTTTGAGCATTTTTGGTACTTTTTAAAGCTTTTGCAGAACGAGAAAACCACTAAAACGGACTGTTTGAAGAATGCTTTAGATTACACTGTTTGTATCAAGCAAATGACCTGTTTTCATCATCATCATTATGGTTTAATGGATTAGGTATAGTTTTGGAACCTGATTCACTCAACTACGTTTTGACCATTATTGTAACTTTGTAAAGCTTTTGCAGAAGGAGAAAACAGCTAAAACGGACTGTATGAAGAATGTTTAGCTTACACTGTTTTTAACAGGCAAATGACCTGTTTTCATCATTATCATTATGGTATAATGGATTAAGTATAGTTTTAAAACCTGGTTCACTCAACTACGTTTTGAGCATTTTTGTTACTTTTTAAAGCTTTTGCAGAAGGAGAAAACCACTAAAACGGACGGTAAGAGGAATGCTTTAGCTTACACTGTTTCTAACAAGCAAATGACCTGTTTTCATCATTATCATTATGGTATAATGGATTAAGTATAGTTTTGAAACCTGGTTCACTCAACTACGTTTTGAGCATTTTTGTTACTTTTTAAAGCTTTTGCAGAAGGAGAAAACCACTAAAACGGACTGTTTGAAGAATGCTTTAGATTACACTGTTTGTATCAAGCAAATGACCTGTTTTCATCATTATCATTATGGTATAAAGGATTAAGTATAGTTTTGAAACCTGGTTCACTCAACTACGTTTTGAGCATTTTTGGTACTTTTTAAAGCTTTTGCAGAAGGAGAAAACCACTAAAACGGACTGTTTGAAGAATGCTTTAGATTACACTATTTCTTTTAAGCAAATGACCTGTTTTCATCATCATCATTATGGTTTAATGGATTAGGTATAGTTTTGGACCCTGATTCACTCAACTACGTTTTGACCATTTTTGTTACTTTTTAAAGCTTTTGCAGAAGGAGAAAACCACTAAAACGGACTGTTTGAAGAATGCTTTAGATTACACTGTTTGTATCAAGCAAATGACCTGTTTTCATCATCATCATTATGGTTTAATGGATTAGGTATAGTTTTAAAACCTGGTTCACTCAACTACGTTTTGACCATTTTTGTTACTTTTTAAAGCTTTTGCAGAAGGAGAAAACCACTAAAACGGACTGTTTGAAGAATGCTTTAGCTTACACTGTTTCTAACAGGCAAATGACCTGTTTTCATCATTATCATTATGGTATAATGGATTAAGTATAGTTTTAAAACCTGGTTCACTCAACTACGTTTTGAGCATTTTTGTTACTTTTTAAAGCTTTTGCAGAAGGAGAAAACCACTAAAACGGACTGTTTGAAGAATGCTTTAGATTACACTGTTTCTTTTAAGCAAATGACCTGTTTTCATCATTATCATTATGGTATAATGGATTAAGTATAGTTTTGAAACCTGATTCACTCAACTACGTTTTGACCATTTTTGTTACTTTTTAAAGCTTTTGCAGAAGGCAAAAACCACTAAAACGGACGGTAAGAGGAATGCTTTAGCTTACACTGTTTCTTTTAAGCAAATGACCTGTTTTCATCATCATCATTATGGTTTAATGGATTAGGTATAGTTTTGGAACCTGATTCACTCAACTACGTTTTGACCATTTTTGTTACTTTTTAAAGCTTTTGTAGAAGGAGAAAACCACTAAAACGGACTGTTTGAAGAATGCTTTAGCTTACACTGTTTCTAACAGGCAAATGACCTGTTTTCATCATTATCATTATGGTATAATGGATTAAGTATAGTTTTGGAACCTGATTCACTCAACTACGTTTTGACCATTTTTGTTAGTTTTTAAAGCTTTTGCAGAAGGCAAAAACCACTAAAACGGACGGTAAGAGGAATGCTTTAGCTTACACTGTTTCTAACAGGCAAATGACCTGTTTTCATCATTATCATTATGGTATAATGGATTAAGTATAGTTTTGAAACCTGGTTCACTCAACTACGTTTTGAGCATTTTTGGTACTTTTTAAAGCTTTTGCAGAAGGAGAAAACCACTAAAACGGACTGTTTGAAGAATGCTTTAGATTACACTGTTTGTATCAAGCAAATGACCTGTTTTCATCATTATCATTATGGTATAAAGGATTAAGTATAGTTTTGAAACCTGGTTCACTCAACTACGTTTTGAGCATTTTTGGTACTTTTTAAAGCTTTTGCAGAAGGAGAAAACCACTAAAACGGACTGTTTGAAGAATGCTTTAGATTACACTGTTTGTATCAAGCAAATGACCTGTTTTCATCATTATCATTATGGTATAAAGGATTAAGTATAGTTTTGAAACCTGGTTCACTCAACTACGTTTTGAGCATTTTTGGTACTTTTTAAAGCTTTTGCAGAAGGAGAAAACCACTAAAACGGACTGTTTGAAGAATGCTTTAGATTACACTGTTTGTATCAAGCAAATGACCTGTTTTCATCATCATCATTATGGTTTAATGGATTAGGTATAGTTTTGGAACCTGATTCACTCAACTACGTTTTGACCATTATTGTAACTTTGTAAAGCTTTTGCAGAAGGAGAAAACAGCTAAAACGGACTGTATGAAGAATGTTTAGCTTACACTGTTTTTAACAAGCAAATGACCAGTTTTCATCATTATCATTATGGTATAATGGATTAAGTATAGTTTTAAAACCTGGTTCACTCAACTACGTTTTGAGCATTTTTGTTACTTTTTAAAGCTTTTGCAGAAGGAGAAAACCACAAAAACGGACTGTTTGAAGAATGCTTTAGATTACACTGTTTGTATCAAGCAAATGACCTGTTTTCATCACTATCATTATGGTATAAAGGATTAAGTATAGTTTTGAAACCTGGTTCACTCAACTACGTTTTGAGCATTTTTGGTACTTTTTAAAGCTTTTGCAGAAGGAGAAAACCACTAAAACGGACGGTAAGAGGAATGCTTTAGCTTACACTGTTTCTAACAGGCAAATGACCTGTTTTCATCATTATCATTATGGTATAATGGATTAAGTATAGTTTTGAAACCTGGTTCACTCAACTACGTTTTGAGCATTTTTGGTACTTTTTAAAGCTTTTGCAGAACGAGAAAACCACTAAAACGGACTGTTTGAAGAATGCTTTAGATTACACTGTTTCTTTTAAGCAAATGACCTGTTTTCATCATCATCATTATGGTTTAATGGATTAGGTATAGTTTTGGAACCTGATTCACTCAACTACGTTTTGACCATTATTGTAACTTTGTAAAGCTTTTGCAGAAGGAGAAAACAGCTAAAACGGACTGTTTGAAGAATGCTTTAGATTACACTGTTTGTATCAAGCAAATGACCTGTTTTCATCATCATCATTATGGTATAATGGATTAAGTATAGTTTTAAAACCTGGTTCACTCAACTACGTTTTGAGCATTTTTGTTACTTTTTAAAGCTTTTGCAGAAGGAGAAAACCACTAAAACGGACGGTAAGAGGAATGCTTTAGCTTACACTGTTTCTAACAAGCAAATGACCTGTTTTCATCATTATCATTATGGTATAATGGATTAAGTATAGTTTTGAAATCCTGGTTCACTCAACTACGTTTTGAGCATTTTTGTTACTTTTTAAAGCTTTTGCAGAAGGAGAAAACCACTAAAACGGACTGTTTGAAGAATGCTTTAGATTACACTGTTTGTATCAAGCAAATGACCTGTTTTCATCATTATCATTATGGTATAAAGGATTAAGTATAGTTTTGAAACCTGGTTCACTCAACTACGTTTTGAGCATTTTTGGTACTTTTTAAAGCTTTTGCAGAAGGAGAAAACCACTAAAACGGACTGTTTGAAGAATGCTTTAGATTACACTGTTTGTATCAAGCAAATGACCTGTTTTCATCATCATCATTATGGTTTAATGGATTAGGTATAGTTTTGGAACCTGATTCACTCAACTACGTTTTGACCATTATTGTAACTTTGTAAAGCTTTTGCAGAAGGAGAAAACAGCTAAAACGGACTGTATGAAGAATGTTTAGCTTACACTGTTTTTAACAAGCAAATGACCAGTTTTCATCATTATCATTATGGTATAATGGATTAAGTATAGTTTTAAAACCTGGTTCACTCAACTACGTTTTGAGCATTTTTGTTACTTTTTAAAGCTTTTGCAGAAGGCAAAAACCACTAAAACGGACGGTAAGAGGAATGCTTTAGCTTACACTGTTTCTAACAGGCAAATGACCTGTTTTCATCATTATCATTATGGTATAATGGATTAAGTATAGTTTTGAAACCTGGTTCACTCAACTACGTTTTGAGCATTTTTGGTACTTTTTAAAGCTTTTGCAGAAGGAGAAAACCACTAAAACGGACTGTTTGAAGAATGCTTTAGATTACACTGTTTCTTTTAAGCAAATGACCTGTTTTCATCATCATCATTATGGTTTAATGGATTAGGTATAGTTTTGGAACCTGATTCACTCAACTACGTTTTGACCATTTTTGTTACTTTTTAAAGCTTTTGCAGAAGGAGAAAACCACTAAAACGGACTGTTTGAAGAATGCTTTAGATTACACTGTTTCTTTTAAGCAAATGACCTGTTTTCATCATCATCATTATGGTTTAATGGATTAGGTATAGTTTTGGAACCTGATTCACTCAACTACGTTTTGACCATTTTTGTTACTTTTTAAAGCTTTTGCAGAAGGAGAAAACCACTAAAACGGACTGTTTGAAGAATGCTTTAGATTACACTGTTTGTATCAAGCAAATGACCTGTTTTCATCATCATCATTATGGTTTAATGGATTAGGTATAGTTTTGGAACCTGATTCACTCAACTACGTTTTGACCATTATTGTAACTTTGTAAAGCTTTTGCAGAAGGAGAAAACAGCTAAAACGGACTGTATGAAGAATGTTTAGCTTACACTGTTTCTAACAGGCAAATGACCTGTTTTCATCATTATCATTATGGTATAATGGATTAAGTATAGTTTTGAAACCTGGTTCACTCAACTACGTTTTGAGCATTTTTGTTACTTTTTAAAGCTTTTGCAGAAGGAGAAAACCACTAAAACGGACTGTTTGAAGAATGCTTTAGATTACACTGTTTGTATCAAGCAAATGACCTGTTTTCATCATCATCATTATGGTTTAATGGATTAGGTATAGTTTTGGAACCTGATTCACTCAACTACGTTTTGACCATTATTGTAACTTTGTAAAGCTTTTGCAGAAGGAGAAAACAGCTAAAACGGACTGTATGAAGAATGTTTAGCTTACACTGTTTTTAACAAGCAAATGACCAGTTTTCATCATTATCATTATGGTATAATGGATTAAGTATAGTTTTAAAACCTGGTTCACTCAACTACGTTTTGAGCATTTTTATTAGTTTTTAAAGCTTTTGCAGAAGGCAAAAACCACTAAAACGGACGGTAACAGGAATGCTTTAGCTTACACTGTTTCTAACAGGCAAATGACCTGTTTTCATCATTATCATTATGGTATAATGGATTAGGTATAGTTTTGGAACCTGATTCACTCAACTACGTTTTGACCATTTTTGTTACTTTTTAAAGCTTTTGCAGAAGGAGAAAACCACTAAAACGGACTGTTTGAAGAATGCTTTAGATTACACTGTTTGTATCAAGCAAATGACCTGTTTTCATCATCATCATTATGGTTTAATGGATTAGGTATAGTTTTGGAACCTGATTCACTCAACTACGTTTTGACCATTTTTGTTACTTTTTAAAGCTTTTGCAGAAGGAGAAAACCACTAAAACGGACTGTTTGAAGAATGCTTTAGATTACACTGTTTCTTTTAAGCAAATGACCTGTTTTCATCATCATCATTATGGTTTAATGGATTAGGTATAGTTTTGGAACCTGATTCACTCAACTACGTTTTGACCATTTTTGTTACTTTTTAAAGCTTTTGCAGAAGGAGAAAACCACTAAAACGGACTGTTTGAAGAATGCTTTAGATTACACTGTTTCTTTTAAGCAAATGACCTGTTTTCATCATCATCATTATGGTTTAATGGATTAGGTATAGTTTTGGAACCTGATTCACTCAACTACGTTTTGACCATTATTGTAACTTTGTAAAGCTTTTGCAGAAGGAGAAAAAAGCTAAAACGGACTGTATGAAGAATGTTTAGCTTACACTGTTTTTAACAAGCAAATGACCAGTTTTCATCATTATCATTATGGTATAATGGATTAAGTATAGTTTTAAAACCTGGTTCACTCAACTACGTTTTGAGCATTTTTGTTAGTTTTTAAAGCTTTTGCAGAAGGCAAAAACCACTAAAACGGACGGTAACAGGAATGCTTTAGCTTACACTGTTTCTAACAGGCAAATGACCTGTTTTCATCATTATCATTATGGTATAATGGATTAGGTATAGTTTTGGAACCTGATTCACTCAACTACGTTTTGACCATTTTTGTTACTTTTTAAAGCTTTTGCAGAAGGAGAAAACCACTAAAACGGACTGTTTGAAGAATGCTTTAGATTACACTGTTTGTATCAAGCAAATGACCTGTTTTCATCATCATCATTATGGTTTAATGGATTAGGTATAGTTTTAAAACCTGGTTCACTCAACTACGTTTTGAGCATTTTTGTTACTTTTTAAAGCTTTTGCAGAAGGAGAAAACCACTAAAACGGACTGTTTGAAGAATGCTTTAGATTACACTGTTTGTATCAAGCAAATGACCTGTTTTCATCATCATCATTATGGTTTAATGGATTAGGTATAGTTTTGGAACCTGATTCACTCAACTACGTTTTGACCATTATTGTAACTTTGTAAAGCTTTTGCAGAAGGAGAAAACAGCTAAAACGGACTGTATGAAGAATGTTTAGCTTACACTGTTTCTAACAGGCAAATGACCTGTTTTCATCATTATCATTATGGTATAATGGATTAAGTATAGTTTTGAAACCTGGTTCACTCAACTACGTTTTGAGCATTTTTGTTACTTTTTAAAGCTTTTGCAGAAGGAGAAAACAACTAAAACGGACTGTTTGAAGAATGCTTTAGATTACACTGTTTGTATCAAGCAAATGACCTGTTTTCATCATCATCATTATGGTTTAATGGATTAGGTATAGTTTTGGAACCTGATTAACTCAACTACGTTTTGACCATTATTGTAACTTTGTAAAGCTTTTGCAGAAGGAGAAAACAGCTAAAACGGACTGTATGAAGAATGTTTAGCTTACACTGTTTTTAACAAGCAAATGACCAGTTTTCATCATTATCATTATGGTATAATGGATTAAGTATAGTTTTAAAACCTGGTTCACTCAACTACGTTTTGAGCATTTTTATTAGTTTTTAAAGCTTTTGCAGAAGGCAAAAACCACTAAAACGGACGGTAACAGGAATGCTTTAGCTTACACTGTTTCTAACAGGCAAATGACCTGTTTTCATCATTATCATTATGGTATAATGGATTAGGTATAGTTTTGGAACCTGATTCACTCAACTACGTTTTGACCATTTTTGTTACTTTTTAAAGCTTTTGCAGAAGGAGAAAACCACTAAAACGGACTGTTTGAAGAATGCTTTAGATTACACTGTTTGTATCAAGCAAATGACCTGTTTTCATCATCATCATTATGGTTTAATGGATTAGGTATAGTTTTGGAACCTGATTCACTCAACTACGTTTTGACCATTTTTGTTACTTTTTAAAGCTTTTGCAGAAGGAGAAAACCACTAAAACGGACTGTTTGAAGAATGCTTTAGATTACACTGTTTCTTTTAAGCAAATGACCTGTTTTCATCATCATCATTATGGTTTAATGGATTAGGTATAGTTTTGGAACCTGATTCACTCAACTACGTTTTGACCATTTTTGTTACTTTTTAAAGCTTTTGCAGAAGGAGAAAACCACTAAAACGGACTGTTTGAAGAATGCTTTAGATTACACTGTTTCTTTTAAGCAAATGACCTGTTTTCATCATCATCATTATGGTTTAATGGATTAGGTATAGTTTTGGAACCTGATTCACTCAACTACGTTTTGACCATTATTGTAACTTTGTAAAGCTTTTGCAGAAGGAGAAAAAAGCTAAAACGGACTGTATGAAGAATGTTTAGCTTACACTGTTTTTAACAAGCAAATGACCAGTTTTCATCATTATCATTATGGTATAATGGATTAAGTATAGTTTTAAAACCTGGTTCACTCAACTACGTTTTGAGCATTTTTGTTAGTTTTTAAAGCTTTTGCAGAAGGCAAAAACCACTAAAACGGACGGTAACAGGAATGCTTTAGCTTACACTGTTTCTAACAGGCAAATGACCTGTTTTCATCATTATCATTATGGTATAATGGATTAGGTATAGTTTTGGAACCTGATTCACTCAACTACGTTTTGACCATTTTTGTTACTTTTTAAAGCTTTTGCAGAAGGAGAAAACCACTAAAACGGACTGTTTGAAGAATGCTTTAGATTACACTGTTTGTATCAAGCAAATGACCTGTTTTCATCATCATCATTATGGTTTAATGGATTAGGTATAGTTTTAAAACCTGGTTCACTCAACTACGTTTTGAGCATTTTTGTTACTTTTTAAAGCTTTTGCAGAAGGAGAAAACCACTAAAACGGACTGTTTGAAGAATGCTTTAGATTACACTGTTTGTATCAAGCAAATGACCTGTTTTCATCATCATCATTATGGTTTAATGGATTAGGTATAGTTTTGGAACCTGATTCACTCAACTACGTTTTGACCATTTTTGTTACTTTTTAAAGCTTTTGCAGAAGGAGAAAACCACTAAAACGGACTGTTTGAAGAATGCTTTAGATTACACTGTTTCTTTTAAGCAAATGACCTGTTTTCATCATCATCATTATGGTTTAATGGATTAGGTATAGTTTTGGAACCTGATTCACTCAACTACGTTTTGACCATTTTTGTTACTTTTTAAAGCTTTTGCAGAAGGAGAAAACCACTAAAACGGACTGTTTGAAGAATGCTTTAGATTACACTGTTTCTTTTAAGCAAATGACCTGTTTTCATCATCATCATTATGGTTTAATGGATTAGGTATAGTTTTGGAACCTGATTCACTCAACTACGTTTTGACCATTTTTGTTACTTTTTAAAGCTTTTGCAGAAGGAGAAAACCACTAAAACGGACTGTTTGAAGAATGCTTTAGATTACACTGTTTGTATCAAGCAAATGACCTGTTTTCATCATCATCATTATGGTTTAATGGATTAGGTATAGTTTTAAAACCTGGTTCACTCAACTACGTTTTGAGCATTTTTGTTACTTTTTAAAGCTTTTGCAGAAGGAGAAAACCACTAAAACGGACTGTTTGAAGAATGCTTTAGATTACACTGTTTCTTTTAAGCAAATGACCTGTTTTCATCATTATCATTATGGTATAATGGATTAAGTATAGTTTTGAAACCTGATTCACTCAACTACGTTTTGACCATTTTTGTTACTTTTTAAAGCTTTTGCAGAAGGCAAAAACCACTAAAACGGACGGTAAGAGGAATGCTTTAGCTTACACTGTTTCTTTTAAGCAAATGACCTGTTTTCATCATCATCATTATGGTTTAATGGATTAGGTATAGTTTTGGAACCTGATTCACTCAACTACGTTTTGACCATTTTTGTTACTTTTTAAAGCTTTTGCAGAAGGAGAAAACCACTAAAACGGACTGTTTGAAGAATGCTTTAGCTTACACTGTTTCTAACAGGCAAATGACCTGTTTTCATCATTATCATTATGGTATAATGGATTAAGTATAGTTTTAAAACCTGGTTCACTCAACTACGTTTTGAGCATTTTTGTTACTTTTTAAAGCTTTTGCAGAAGGAGAAAACCACTAAAACGGACTGTTTGAAGAATGCTTTAGATTACACTGTTTCTTTTAAGCAAATGACCTGTTTTCATCATTATCATTATGGTATAATGGATTAAGTATAGTTTTGAAACCTGATTCACTCAACTACGTTTTGACCATTTTTGTTACTTTTTAAAGCTTTTGCAGAAGGCAAAAACCACTAAAACGGACGGTAAGAGGAATGCTTTAGCTTACACTGTTTCTTTTAAGCAAATGACCTGTTTTCATCATCATCATTATGGTTTAATGGATTAGGTATAGTTTTGGAACCTGATTCACTCAACTACGTTTTGACCATTTTTGTTACTTTTTAAAGCTTTTGTAGAAGGAGAAAACCACTAAAACGGACTGTTTGAAGAATGCTTTAGCTTACACTGTTTCTAACAGGCAAATGACCTGTTTTCATCATTATCATTATGGTATAATGGATTAAGTATAGTTTTGGAACCTGATTCACTCAACTACGTTTTGACCATTTTTGTTAGTTTTTAAAGCTTTTGCAGAAGGCAAAAACCACTAAAACGGACGGTAAGAGGAATGCTTTAGCTTACACTGTTTCTAACAGGCAAATGACCTGTTTTCATCATTATCATTATGGTATAATGGATTAAGTATAGTTTTGAAACCTGGTTCACTCAACTACGTTTTGAGCATTTTTGGTACTTTTTAAAGCTTTTGCAGAAGGAGAAAACCACTAAAACGGACTGTTTGAAGAATGCTTTAGATTACAC
Organism: Pungitius pungitius; assembly: GCF_949316345.1. Lineage (NCBI taxonomy): Eukaryota > Metazoa > Chordata > Actinopteri > Perciformes > Gasterosteidae > Pungitius > Pungitius pungitius. The sequence goes on along the minus strand of NC_084910.1, from coordinate 9,120,536 downwards.
TGTTTGTATCAAGCAAATGACCTGTTTTCATCATTATCATTATGGTATAAAGGATTAAGTATAGTTTTGAAACCTGGTTCACTCAACTACGTTTTGAGCATTTTTGGTACTTTTTAAAGCTTTTGCAGAAGGAGAAAACCACTAAAACGGACTGTTTGAAGAATGCTTTAGATTACACTGTTTGTATCAAGCAAATGACCTGTTTTCATCATTATCATTATGGTATAAAGGATTAAGTATAGTTTTGAAACCTGGTTCACTCAACTACGTTTTGAGCATTTTTGGTACTTTTTAAAGCTTTTGCAGAAGGAGAAAACCACTAAAACGGACTGTTTGAAGAATGCTTTAGATTACACTGTTTGTATCAAGCAAATGACCTGTTTTCATCATCATCATTATGGTTTAATGGATTAGGTATAGTTTTGGAACCTGATTCACTCAACTACGTTTTGACCATTATTGTAACTTTGTAAAGCTTTTGCAGAAGGAGAAAACAGCTAAAACGGACTGTATGAAGAATGTTTAGCTTACACTGTTTTTAACAAGCAAATGACCAGTTTTCATCATTATCATTATGGTATAATGGATTAAGTATAGTTTTAAAACCTGGTTCACTCAACTACGTTTTGAGCATTTTTGTTACTTTTTAAAGCTTTTGCAGAAGGAGAAAACCAAAAAAACGGACTGTTTGAAGAATGCTTTAGATTACACTGTTTGTATCAAGCAAATGACCTGTTTTCATCATTATCATTATGGTATAAAGGATTAAGTATAGTTTTGAAACCTGGTTCACTCAACTACGTTTTGAGCATTTTTGGTACTTTTTAAAGCTTTTGCAGAAGGAGAAAACCACTAAAACGGACGGTAAGAGGAATGCTTTAGCTTACACTGTTTCTAACAGGCAAATGACCTGTTTTCATCATTATCATTATGGTATAATGGATTAAGTATAGTTTTGAAACCTGGTTCACTCAACTACGTTTTGAGCATTTTTGGTACTTTTTAAAGCTTTTGCAGAACGAGAAAACCACTAAAACGGACTGTTTGAAGAATGCTTTAGATTACACTGTTTCTTTTAAGCAAATGACCTGTTTTCATCATCATCATTATGGTTTAATGGATTAGGTATAGTTTTGGAACCTGATTCACTCAACTACGTTTTGACCATTATTGTAACTTTGTAAAGCTTTTGCAGAAGGAGAAAACAGCTAAAACGGACTGTTTGAAGAATGCTTTAGATTACACTGTTTGTATCAAGCAAATGACCTGTTTTCATCATCATCATTATGGTATAATGGATTAAGTATAGTTTTAAAACCTGGTTCACTCAACTACGTTTTGAGCATTTTTGTTACTTTTTAAAGCTTTTGCAGAAGGAGAAAACCACTAAAACGGACGGTAAGAGGAATGCTTTAGCTTACACTGTTTCTAACAAGCAAATGACCTGTTTTCATCATTATCATTATGGTATAATGGATTAAGTATAGTTTTGAAACCTGGTTCACTCAACTACGTTTTGAGCATTTTTGTTACTTTTTAAAGCTTTTGCAGAAGGAGAAAACCACTAAAACGGACTGTTTGAAGAATGCTTTAGATTACACTGTTTGTATCAAGCAAATGACCTGTTTTCATCATTATCATTATGGTATAAAGGATTAAGTATAGTTTTGAAACCTGGTTCACTCAACTACGTTTTGAGCATTTTTGGTACTTTTTAAAGCTTTTGCAGAAGGAGAAAACCACTAAAACGGACTGTTTGAAGAATGCTTTAGATTACACTGTTTGTATCAAGCAAATGACCTGTTTTCATCATCATCATTATGGTTTAATGGATTAGGTATAGTTTTGGAACCTGATTCACTCAACTACGTTTTGACCATTATTGTAACTTTGTAAAGCTTTTGCAGAAGGAGAAAACAGCTAAAACGGACTGTATGAAGAATGTTTAGCTTACACTGTTTTTAACAAGCAAATGACCAGTTTTCATCATTATCATTATGGTATAATGGATTAAGTATAGTTTTAAAACCTGGTTCACTCAACTACGTTTTGAGCATTTTTGTTACTTTTTAAAGCTTTTGCAGAAGGCAAAAACCACTAAAACGGACGGTAAGAGGAATGCTTTAGCTTACACTGTTTCTAACAGGCAAATGACCTGTTTTCATCATTATCATTATGGTATAATGGATTAAGTATAGTTTTGAAACCTGGTTCACTCAACTACGTTTTGAGCATTTTTGGTACTTTTTAAAGCTTTTGCAGAAGGAGAAAACCACTAAAACGGACTGTTTGAAGAATGCTTTAGATTACACTGTTTGTATCAAGCAAATGACCTGTTTTCATCATCATCATTATGGTTTAATGGATTAGGTATAGTTTTGGAACCTGATTCACTCAACTACGTTTTGACCATTTTTGTTACTTTTTAAAGCTTTTGCAGAAGGAGAAAACCACTAAAACGGACTGTTTGAAGAATGCTTTAGATTACACTGTTTCTTTTAAGCAAATGACCTGTTTTCATCATCATCATTATGGTTTAATGGATTAGGTATAGTTTTGGAACCTGATTCACTCAACTACGTTTTGACCATTTTTGTTACTTTTTAAAGCTTTTGCAGAAGGAGAAAACCACTAAAACGGACTGTTTGAAGAATGCTTTAGATTACACTGTTTCTTTTAAGCAAATGACCTGTTTTCATCATCATCATTATGGTTTAATGGATTAGGTATAGTTTTGGAACCTGATTCACTCAACTACGTTTTGACCATTTTTGTTACTTTTTAAAGCTTTTGCAGAAGGAGAAAACCACTAAAACGGACTGTTTGAAGAATGCTTTAGATTACACTGTTTGTATCAAGCAAATGACCTGTTTTCATCATCATCATTATGGTTTAATGGATTAGGTATAGTTTTGGAACCTGATTCACTCAACTACGTTTTGACCATTATTGTAACTTTGTAAAGCTTTTGCAGAAGGAGAAAACAGCTAAAACGGACTGTATGAAGAATGTTTAGCTTACACTGTTTCTAACAGGCAAATGACCTGTTTTCATCATTATCATTATGGTATAATGGATTAAGTATAGTTTTGAAACCTGGTTCACTCAACTACGTTTTGAGCATTTTTGGTACTTTTTAAAGCTTTTGCAGAAGGAGAAAACCACTAAAACGGACTGTTTGAAGAATGCTTTAGATTACACTGTTTGTATCAAGCAAATGACCTGTTTTCATCATCATCATTATGGTTTAATGGATTAGGTATAGTTTTGGAACCTGATTCACTCAACTACGTTTTGACCATTATTGTAACTTTGTAAAGCTTTTGCAGAAGGAGAAAAAAGCTAAAACGGACTGTATGAAGAATGTTTAGCTTACACTGTTTTTAACAAGCAAATGACCAGTTTTCATCATTATCATTATGGTATAATGGATTAAGTATAGTTTTAAAACCTGGTTCACTCAACTACGTTTTGAGCATTTTTGTTAGTTTTTAAAGCTTTTGCAGAAGGCAAAAACCACTAAAACGGACGGTAACAGGAATGCTTTAGCTTACACTGTTTCTAACAGGCAAATGACCTGTTTTCATCATTATCATTATGGTATAATGGATTAGGTATAGTTTTGGAACCTGATTCACTCAACTACGTTTTGACCATTTTTGTTACTTTTTAAAGCTTTTGCAGAAGGAGAAAACCACTAAAACGGACTGTTTGAAGAATGCTTTAGATTACACTGTTTGTATCAAGCAAATGACCTGTTTTCATCATCATCATTATGGTTTAATGGATTAGGTATAGTTTTGGAACCTGATTCACTCAACTACGTTTTGACCATTTTTGTTACTTTTTAAAGCTTTTGCAGAAGGAGAAAACCACTAAAACGGACTGTTTGAAGAATGCTTTAGATTACACTGTTTCTTTTAAGCAAATGACCTGTTTTCATCATCATCATTATGGTTTAATGGATTAGGTATAGTTTTGGAACCTGATTCACTCAACTACGTTTTGACCATTTTTGTTACTTTTTAAAGCTTTTGCAGAAGGAGAAAACCACTAAAACGGACTGTTTGAAGAATGCTTTAGATTACACTGTTTCTTTTAAGCAAATGACCTGTTTTCATCATCATCATTATGGTTTAATGGATTAGGTATAGTTTTGGAACCTGATTCACTCAACTACGTTTTGACCATTTTTGTTACTTTTTAAAGCTTTTGCAGAAGGAGAAAACCACTAAAACGGACTGTTTGAAGAATGCTTTAGATTACACTGTTTCTTTTAAGCAAATGACCTGTTTTCATCATCATCATTATGGTTTAATGGATTAGGTATAGTTTTGGAACCTGATTCACTCAACTACGTTTTGACCATTATTGTAACTTTGTAAAGCTTTTGCAGAAGGAGAAAACAGCTAAAACGGACTGTTTGAAGAATGCTTTAGATTACACTGTTTGTATCAAGCAAATGACCTGTTTTCATCATCATCATTATGGTATAATGGATTAAGTATAGTTTTAAAACCTGGTTCACTCAACTACGTTTTGAGCATTTTTGTTACTTTTTAAAGCTTTTGCAGAAGGAGAAAACCACTAAAACGGACGGTAAGAGGAATGCTTTAGCTTACACTGTTTCTAACAAGCAAATGACCTGTTTTCATCATTATCATTATGGTATAATGGATTAAGTATAGTTTTGAAACCTGGTTCACTCAACTACGTTTTGAGCATTTTTGTTACTTTTTAAAGCTTTTGCAGAAGGAGAAAACCACTAAAACGGACTGTTTGAAGAATGCTTTAGATTACACTGTTTGTATCAAGCAAATGACCTGTTTTCATCATTATCATTATGGTATAAAGGATTAAGTATAGTTTTGAAACCTGGTTCACTCAACTACGTTTTGAGCATTTTTGGTACTTTTTAAAGCTTTTGCAGAAGGAGAAAACCACTAAAACGGACTGTTTGAAGAATGCTTTAGATTACACTGTTTGTATCAAGCAAATGACCTGTTTTCATCATCATCATTATGGTTTAATGGATTAGGTATAGTTTTGGAACCTGATTCACTCAACTACGTTTTGACCATTATTGTAACTTTGTAAAGCTTTTGCAGAAGGAGAAAACAGCTAAAACGGACTGTATGAAGAATGTTTAGCTTACACTGTTTTTAACAAGCAAATGACCAGTTTTCATCATTATCATTATGGTATAATGGATTAAGTATAGTTTTAAAACCTGGTTCACTCAACTACGTTTTGAGCATTTTTGTTACTTTTTAAAGCTTTTGCAGAAGGCAAAAACCACTAAAACGGACGGTAAGAGGAATGCTTTAGCTTACACTGTTTCTAACAGGCAAATGACCTGTTTTCATCATTATCATTATGGTATAATGGATTAAGTATAGTTTTGAAACCTGGTTCACTCAACTACGTTTTGAGCATTTTTGGTACTTTTTAAAGCTTTTGCAGAAGGAGAAAACCACTAAAACGGACTGTTTGAAGAATGCTTTAGATTACACTGTTTGTATCAAGCAAATGACCTGTTTTCATCATCATCATTATGGTTTAATGGATTAGGTATAGTTTTGGAACCTGATTCACTCAACTACGTTTTGACCATTTTTGTTACTTTTTAAAGCTTTTGCAGAAGGAGAAAACCACTAAAACGGACTGTTTGAAGAATGCTTTAGATTACACTGTTTCTTTTAAGCAAATGACCTGTTTTCATCATCATCATTATGGTTTAATGGATTAGGTATAGTTTTGGAACCTGATTCACTCAACTACGTTTTGACCATTTTTGTTACTTTTTAAAGCTTTTGCAGAAGGAGAAAACCACTAAAACGGACTGTTTGAAGAATGCTTTAGATTACACTGTTCGTATCAAGCAAATGACCTGTTTTCATCATCATCATTATGGTTTAATGGATTAGGTATAGTTTTGGAACCTGATTCACTCAACTACGTTTTGACCATTATTGTAACTTTGTAAAGCTTTTGCAGAAGGAGAAAACAGCTAAAACGGACTGTATGAAGAATGTTTAGCTTACACTGTTTCTAACAGGCAAATGACCTGTTTTCATCATTATCATTATGGTATAATGGATTAAGTATAGTTTTGAAACCTGGTTCACTCAACTACGTTTTGAGCATTTTTGGTACTTTTTAAAGCTTTTGCAGAAGGAGAAAACCACTAAAACGGACTGTTTGAAGAATGCTTTAGATTACACTGTTTGTATCAAGCAAATGACCTGTTTTCATCATCATCATTATGGTTTAATGGATTAGGTATAGTTTTGGAACCTGATTCACTCAACTACGTTTTGACCATTATTGTAACTTTGTAAAGCTTTTGCAGAAGGAGAAAACAGCTAAAACGGACTGTATGAAGAATGTTTAGCTTACACTGTTTTTAACAAGCAAATGACCAGTTTTCATCATTATCATTATGGTATAATGGATTAAGTATAGTTTTAAAACCTGGTTCACTCAACTACGTTTTGAGCATTTTTGTTACTTTTTAAAGCTTTTGCAGAAGGCAAAAACCACTAAAACGGACGGTAAGAGGAATGCTTTAGCTTACACTGTTTCTAACAGGCAAATGACCTGTTTTCATCATTATCATTATTGTATAATGGATTAAGTATAGTTTTGAAACCTGGTTCACTCAACTACGTTTTGAGCATTTTTGGTACTTTTTAAAGCTTTTGCAGAAGGAGAAAACCACTAAAACGGACTGTTTGAAGAATGCTTTAGATTACACTGTTTGTATCAAGCAAATGACCTGTTTTCATCATCATCATTATGGTTTAATGGATTAGGTATAGTTTTGGAACCTGATTCACTCAACTACGTTTTGACCATTTTTGTTACTTTTTAAAGCTTTTGCAGAAGGAGAAAACCACTAAAACGGACTGTTTGAAGAATGCTTTAGATTACACTGTTTGTATCAAGCAAATGACCTGTTTTCATCATCATCATTATGGTTTAATGGATTAGGTATAGTTTTGGAACCTGATTCACTCAACTACGTTTTGACCATTATTGTAACTTTGTAAAGCTTTTGCAGAAGGAGAAAACAGCTAAAACGGACTGTATGAAGAATGTTTAGCTTACACTGTTTCTAACAGGCAAATGACCTGTTTTCATCATTATCATTATGGTATAATGGATTAAGTATAGTTTTGAAACCTGGTTCACTCAACTACGTTTTGAGCATTTTTGTTACTTTTTAAAGCTTTTGCAGAAGGAGAAAACCACTAAAACGGACGGTAACAGGAATGCTTTAGCTTACACTGTTTCTAACAGGCAAATGACCTGTTTTCATCATTATCATTATGGTATAATGGATTAGGTATAGTTTTGGAACCTGATTCACTCAACTACGTTTTGACCATTTTTGTTACTTTTTAAAGCTTTTGCAGAAGGAGAAAACCACTAAAACGGACTGTTTGAAGAATGCTTTAGATTACACTGTTTGTATCAAGCAAATGACCTGTTTTCATCATCATCATTATGGTTTAATGGATTAGGTATAGTTTTGGAACCTGATTCACTCAACTACGTTTTGACCATTTTTGTTACTTTTTAAAGCTTTTGCAGAAGGAGAAAACCACTAAAACGGACTGTTTGAAGAATGCTTTAGATTACACTGTTTCTTTTAAGCAAATGACCTGTTTTCATCATCATCATTATGGTTTAATGGATTAGGTATAGTTTTGGAACCTGATTCACTCAACTACGTTTTGACCATTTTTGTTACTTTTTAAAGCTTTTGCAGAAGGAGAAAACCACTAAAACGGACTGTTTGAAGAATGCTTTAGATTACACTGTTTCTTTTAAGCAAATGACCTGTTTTCATCATCATCATTATGGTTTAATGGATTAGGTATAGTTTTGGAACCTGATTCACTCAACTACGTTTTGACCATTTTTGTTACTTTTTAAAGCTTTTGCAGAAGGAGAAAACCACTAAAACGGACTGTTTGAAGAATGCTTTAGATTACACTGTTTCTTTTAAGCAAATGACCTGTTTTCATCATCATCATTATGGTTTAATGGATTAGGTATAGTTTTGGAACCTGATTCACTCAACTACGTTTTGACCATTATTGTAACTTTGTAAAGCTTTTGCAGAAGGAGAAAACAGCTAAAACGGACTGTATGAAGAATGTTTAGCTTACACTGTTTTTAACAAGCAAATGACCAGTTTTCATCATTATCATTATGGTATAATGGATTAAGTATAGTTTTAAAACCTGGTTCACTCAACTACGTTTTGAGCATTTTTGTTAGTTTTTAAAGCTTTTGCAGAAGGCAAAAACCACTAAAACGGACGGTAACAGGAATGCTTTAGCTTACACTGTTTCTAACAGGCAAATGACCTGTTTTCATCATTATCATTATGGTATAATGGATTAGGTATAGTTTTGGAACCTGATTCACTCAACTACGTTTTGACCATTTTTGTTACTTTTTAAAGCTTTTGCAGAAGGAGAAAACCACTAAAACGGACTGTTTGAAGAATGCTTTAGATTACACTGTTTGTATCAAGCAAATGACCTGTTTTCATCATCATCATTATGGTTTAATGGATTAGGTATAGTTTTGGAACCTGATTCACTCAACTACGTTTTGACCATTTTTGTTACTTTTTAAAGCTTTTGCAGAAGGAGAAAACCACTAAAACGGACTGTTTGAAGAATGCTTTAGATTACACTGTTTCTTTTAAGCAAATGACCTGTTTTCATCATCATCATTATGGTTTAATGGATTAGGTATAGTTTTGGAACCTGATTCACTCAACTACGTTTTGACCATTTTTGTTACTTTTTAAAGCTTTTGCAGAAGGAGAAAACCACTAAAACGGACTGTTTGAAGAATGCTTTAGATTACACTGTTTCTTTTAAGCAAATGACCTGTTTTCATCATCATCATTATGGTTTAATGGATTAGGTATAGTTTTGGAACCTGATTCACTCAACTACGTTTTGACCATTTTTGTTACTTTTTAAAGCTTTTGCAGAAGGAGAAAACCACTAAAACGGACTGTTTGAAGAATGCTTTAGATTACACTGTTTCTTTTAAGCAAATGACCTGTTTTCATCATCATCATTATGGTTTAATGGATTAGGTATAGTTTTGGAACCTGATTCACTCAACTACGTTTTGACCATTATTGTAACTTTGTAAAGCTTTTGCAGAAGGAGAAAACAGCTAAAACGGACTGTTTGAAGAATGCTTTAGATTACACTGTTTGTATCAAGCAAATGACCTGTTTTCATCATCATCATTATGGTATAATGGATTAAGTATAGTTTTAAAACCTGGTTCACTCAACTACGTTTTGAGCATTTTTGTTACTTTTTAAAGCTTTTGCAGAAGGAGAAAACCACTAAAACGGACGGTAAGAGGAATGCTTTAGCTTACACTGTTTCTAACAAGCAAATGACCTGTTTTCATCATTATCATTATGGTATAATGGATTAAGTATAGTTTTGAAACCTGGTTCACTCAACTACGTTTTGAGCATTTTTGTTACTTTTTAAAGCTTTTGCAGAAGGAGAAAACCACTAAAACGGACTGTTTGAAGAATGCTTTAGATTACACTGTTTGTATCAAGCAAATGACCTGTTTTCATCATTATCATTATGGTATAAAGGATTAAGTATAGTTTTGAAACCTGGTTCACTCAACTACGTTTTGAGCATTTTTGGTACTTTTTAAAGCTTTTGCAGAAGGAGAAAACCACTAAAACGGACTGTTTGAAGAATGCTTTAGATTACACTGTTTGTATCAAGCAAATGACCTGTTTTCATCATCATCATTATGGTTTAATGGATTAGGTATAGTTTTGGAACCTGATTCACTCAACTACGTTTTGACCATTATTGTAACTTTGTAAAGCTTTTGCAGAAGGAGAAAACAGCTAAAACGGACTGTATGAAGAATGTTTAGCTTACACTGTTTTTAACAAGCAAATGACCAGTTTTCATCATTATCATTATGGTATAATGGATTAAGTATAGTTTTAAAACCTGGTTCACTCAACTACGTTTTGAGCATTTTTGTTACTTTTTAAAGCTTTTGCAGAAGGCAAAAACCACTAAAACGGACGGTAAGAGGAATGCTTTAGCTTACACTGTTTCTAACAGGCAAATGACCTGTTTTCATCATTATCATTATGGTATAATGGATTAAGTATAGTTTTGAAACCTGGTTCACTCAACTACGTTTTGAGCATTTTTGGTACTTTTTAAAGCTTTTGCAGAAGGAGAAAACCACTAAAACGGACTGTTTGAAGAATGCTTTAGATTACACTGTTTGTATCAAGCAAATGACCTGTTTTCATCATCATCATTATGGTTTAATGGATTAGGTATAGTTTTGGAACCTGATTCACTCAACTACGTTTTGACCATTTTTGTTACTTTTTAAAGCTTTTGCAGAAGGAGAAAACCACTAAAACGGACTGTTTGAAGAATGCTTTAGATTACACTGTTTCTTTTAAGCAAATGACCTGTTTTCATCATCATCATTATGGTTTAATGGATTAGGTATAGTTTTGGAACCTGATTCACTCAACTACGTTTTGACCATTTTTGTTACTTTTTAAAGCTTTTGCAGAAGGAGAAAACCACTAAAACGGACTGTTTGAAGAATGCTTTAGATTACACTGTTTGTATCAAGCAAATGACCTGTTTTCATCATCATCATTATGGTTTAATGGATTAGGTATAGTTTTGGAACCTGATTCACTCAACTACGTTTTGACCATTATTGTAACTTTGTAAAGCTTTTGCAGAAGGAGAAAACAGCTAAAACGGACTGTATGAAGAATGTTTAGCTTACACTGTTTTTAACAAGCAAATGACCAGTTTTCATCATTATCATTATGGTATAATGGATTAAGTATAGTTTTAAAACCTGGTTCACTCAACTACGTTTTGAGCATTTTTGTTACTTTTTAAAGCTTTTGCAGAAGGCAAAAACCACTAAAACGGACGGTAAGAGGAATGCTTTAGCTTACACTGTTTCTAACAGGCAAATGACCTGTTTTCATCATTATCATTATGGTATAATGGATTAAGTATAGTTTTGAAACCTGGTTCACTCAACTACGTTTTGAGCATTTTTGGTACTTTTTAAAGCTTTTGCAGAAGGAGAAAACCACTAAAACGGACTGTTTGAAGAATGCTTTAGATTACACTGTTTGTATCAAGCAAATGACCTGTTTTCATCATCATCATTATGGTTTAATGGATTAGGTATAGTTTTGGAACCTGATTCACTCAACTACGTTTTGACCATTTTTGTTACTTTTTAAAGCTTTTGCAGAAGGAGAAAACCACTAAAACGGACTGTTTGAAGAATGCTTTAGATTACACTGTTTCTTTTAAGCAAATGACCTGTTTTCATCATCATCATTATGGTTTAATGGATTAGGTATAGTTTTGGAACCTGATTCACTCAACTACGTTTTGACCATTTTTGTTACTTTTTAAAGCTTTTGCAGAAGGAGAAAACCACTAAAACGGACTGTTTGAAGAATGCTTTAGATTACACTGTTCGTATCAAGCAAATGACCTGTTTTCATCATCATCATTATGGTTTAATGGATTAGGTATAGTTTTGGAACCTGATTCACTCAACTACGTTTTGACCATTATTGTAACTTTGTAAAGCTTTTGCAGAAGGAGAAAACAGCTAAAACGGACTGTATGAAGAATGTTTAGCTTACACTGTTTCTAACAGGCAAATGACCTGTTTTCATCATTATCATTATGGTATAATGGATTAAGTATAGTTTTGAAACCTGGTTCACTCAACTACGTTTTGAGCATTTTTGGTACTTTTTAAAGCTTTTGCAGAAGGAGAAAACCACTAAAACGGACTGTTTGAAGAATGCTTTAGATTACACTGTTTGTATCAAGCAAATGACCTGTTTTCATCATCATCATTATGGTTTAATGGATTAGGTATAGTTTTGGAACCTGATTCACTCAACTACGTTTTGACCATTATTGTAACTTTGTAAAGCTTTTGCAGAAGGAGAAAACAGCTAAAACGGACTGTATGAAGAATGTTTAGCTTACACTGTTTTTAACAAGCAAATGACCAGTTTTCATCATTATCATTATGGTATAATGGATTAAGTATAGTTTTAAAACCTGGTTCACTCAACTACGTTTTGAGCATTTTTGTTACTTTTTAAAGCTTTTGCAGAAGGCAAAAACCACTAAAACGGACGGTAAGAGGAATGCTTTAGCTTACACTGTTTCTAACAGGCAAATGACCTGTTTTCATCATTATCATTATGGTATAATGGATTAAGTATAGTTTTGAAACCTGGTTCACTCAACTACGTTTTGAGCATTTTTGGTACTTTTTAAAGCTTTTGCAGAAGGAGAAAACCACTAAAACGGACTGTTTGAAGAATGCTTTAGATTACACTGTTTGTATCAAGCAAATGACCTGTTTTCATCATCATCATTATGGTTTAATGGATTAGGTATAGTTTTGGAACCTGATTCACTCAACTACGTTTTGACCATTTTTGTTACTTTTTAAAGCTTTTGCAGAAGGAGAAAACCACTAAAACGGACTGTTTGAAGAATGCTTTAGATTACACTGTTTGTATCAAGCAAATGACCTGTTTTCATCATCATCATTATGGTTTAATGGATTAGGTATAGTTTTGGAACCTGATTCACTCAACTACGTTTTGACCATTATTGTAACTTTGTAAAGCTTTTGCAGAAGGAGAAAACAGCTAAAACGGACTGTATGAAGAATGTTTAGCTTACACTGTTTCTAACAGGCAAATGACCTGTTTTCATCATTATCATTATGGTATAATGGATTAAGTATAGTTTTGAAACCTGGTTCACTCAACTACGTTTTGAGCATTTTTGTTACTTTTTAAAGCTTTTGCAGAAGGAGAAAACCACTAAAACGGACGGTAACAGGAATGCTTTAGCTTACACTGTTTCTAACAGGCAAATGACCTGTTTTCATCATTATCATTATGGTATAATGGATTAGGTATAGTTTTGGAACCTGATTCACTCAACTACGTTTTGACCATTTTTGTTACTTTTTAAAGCTTTTGCAGAAGGAGAAAACCACTAAAACGGACTTTTTGAAGAATGCTTTAGATTACACTGTTTGTATCAAGCAAATGACCTGTTTTCATCATCATCATTATGGTTTAATGGATTAGGTATAGTTTTGGAACCTGATTCACTCAACTACGTTTTGACCATTTTTGTTACTTTTTAAAGCTTTTGCAGAAGGAGAAAACCACTAAAACGGACTGTTTGAAGAATGCTTTAGATTACACTGTTTCTTTTAAGCAAATGACCTGTTTTCATCATCATCATTATGGTTTAATGGATTAGGTATAGTTTTGGAACCTGATTCACTCAACTACGTTTTGACCATTTTTGTTACTTTTTAAAGCTTTTGCAGAAGGAGAAAACCACTAAAACGGACTGTTTGAAGAATGCTTTAGATTACACTGTTTCTTTTAAGCAAATGACCTGTTTTCATCATCATCATTATGGTTTAATGGATTAGGTATAGTTTTGGAACCTGATTCACTCAACTACGTTTTGACCATTTTTGTTACTTTTTAAAGCTTTTGCAGAAGGAGAAAACCACTAAAACGGACTGTTTGAAGAATGCTTTAGATTACACTGTTTCTTTTAAGCAAATGACCTGTTTTCATCATCATCATTATGGTTTAATGGATTAGGTATAGTTTTGGAACCTGATTCACTCAACTACGTTTTGACCATTATTGTAACTTTGTAAAGCTTTTGCAGAAGGAGAAAACAGCTAAAACGGACTGTATGAAGAATGTTTAGCTTACACTGTTTTTAACAAGCAAATGACCAGTTTTCATCATTATCATTATGGTATAATGGATTAAGTATAGTTTTAAAACCTGGTTCACTCAACTACGTTTTGAGCATTTTTGTTAGTTTTTAAAGCTTTTGCAGAAGGCAAAAACCACTAAAACGGACGGTAACAGGAATGCTTTAGCTTACACTGTTTCTAACAGGCAAATGACCTGTTTTCATCATTATCATTATGGTATAATGGATTAGGTATAGTTTTGGAACCTGATTCACTCAACTACGTTTTGACCATTTTTGTTACTTTTTAAAGCTTTTGCAGAAGGAGAAAACCACTAAAACGGACTGTTTGAAGAATGCTTTAGATTACACTGTTTGTATCAAGCAAATGACCTGTTTTCATCATCATCATTATGGTTTAATGGATTAGGTATAGTTTTGGAACCTGATTCACTCAACTACGTTTTGACCATTTTTGTTACTTTTTAAAGCTTTTGCAGAAGGAGAAAACCACTAAAACGGACTGTTTGAAGAATGCTTTAGATTACACTGTTTCTTTTAAGCAAATGACCTGTTTTCATCATCATCATTATGGTTTAATGGATTAGGTATAGTTTTGGAACCTGATTCACTCAACTACGTTTTGACCATTTTTGTTACTTTTTAAAGCTTTTGCAGAAGGAGAAAACCACTAAAACGGACTGTTTGAAGAATGCTTTAGATTACACTGTTTCTTTTAAGCAAATGACCTGTTTTCATCATCATCATTATGGTTTAATGGATTAGGTATAGTTTTGGAACCTGATTCACTCAACTACGTTTTGACCATTTTTGTTACTTTTTAAAGCTTTTGCAGAAGGAGAAAACCACTAAAACGGACTGTTTGAAGAATGCTTTAGATTACACTGTTTCTTTTAAGCAAATGACCTGTTTTCATCATCATCATTATGGTTTAATGGATTAGGTATAGTTTTGGAACCTGATTCACTCAACTACGTTTTGACCATTTTTGTTACTTTTTAAAGCTTTTGCAGAAGGAGAAAACCACTAAAACGGACTGTTTGAAGAATGCTTTAGATTACACTGTTTCTTTTAAGCAAATGACCTGTTTTCATCATCATCATTATGGTTTAATGGATTAGGTATAGTTTTGGAACCTGATTCACTCAACTACGTTTTGACCATTTTTGTTACTTTTTAAAGCTTTTGCAGAAGGAGAAAACCACTAAAACGGACTGTTTGAAGAATGCTTTAGATTACACTGTTTGTATCAAGCAAATGACCTGTTTTCATCATCATCATTATGGTTTAATGGATTAGGTATAGTTTTGGAACCTGATTCACTCAACTACGTTTTGACCATTATTGTAACTTTGTAAAGCTTTTGCAGAAGGAGAAAACAGCTAAAACGGACTGTATGAAGAATGTTTAGCTTACACTGTTTCTAACAGGCAAATGACCTGTTTTCATCATTATCATTATGGTATAATGGATTAAGTATAGTTTTGAAACCTGGTTCACTCAACTACGTTTTGAGCATTTTTGGTACTTTTTAAAGCTTTTGCAGAAGGAGAAAACCACTAAAACGGACTGTTTGAAGAATGCTTTAGATTACACTGTTTGTATCAAGCAAATGACCTGTTTTCATCATCATCATTATGGTTTAATGGATTAGGTATAGTTTTGGAACCTGATTCACTCAACTACGTTTTGACCATTATTGTAACTTTGTAAAGCTTTTGCAGAAGGAGAAAAAAGCTAAAACGGACTGTATGAAGAATGTTTAGCTTACACTGTTTTTAACAAGCAAATGACCAGTTTTCATCATTATCATTATGGTATAATGGATTAAGTATAGTTTTAAAACCTGGTTCACTCAACTACGTTTTGAGCATTTTTGTTAGTTTTTAAAGCTTTTGCAGAAGGCAAAAACCACTAAAACGGACGGTAACAGGAATGCTTTAGCTTACACTGTTTCTAACAGGCAAATGACCTGTTTTCATCATTATCATTATGGTATAATGGATTAGGTATAGTTTTGGAACCTGATTCACTCAACTACGTTTTGACCATTTTTGTTACTTTTTAAAGCTTTTGCAGAAGGAGAAAACCACTAAAACGGACTGTTTGAAGAATGCTTTAGATTACACTGTTTGTATCAAGCAAATGACCTGTTTTCATCATCATCATTATGGTTTAATGGATTAGGTATAGTTTTGGAACCTGATTCACTCAACTACGTTTTGACCATTTTTGTTACTTTTTAAAGCTTTTGCAGAAGGAGAAAACCACTAAAACGGACTGTTTGAAGAATGCTTTAGATTACACTGTTTCTTTTAAGCAAATGACCTGTTTTCATCATCATCATTATGGTTTAATGGATTAGGTATAGTTTTGGAACCTGATTCACTCAACTACGTTTTGACCATTTTTGTTACTTTTTAAAGCTTTTGCAGAAGGAGAAAACCACTAAAACGGACTGTTTGAAGAATGCTTTAGATTACACTGTTTCTTTTAAGCAAATGACCTGTTTTCATCATCATCATTATGGTTTAATGGATTAGGTATAGTTTTGGAACCTGATTCACTCAACTACGTTTTGACCATTTTTGTTACTTTTTAAAGCTTTTGCAGAAGGAGAAAACCACTAAAACGGACTGTTTGAAGAATGCTTTAGATTACACTGTTTCTTTTAAGCAAATGACCTGTTTTCATCATCATCATTATGGTTTAATGGATTAGGTATAGTTTTGGAACCTGATTCACTCAACTACGTTTTGACCATTATTGTAACTTTGTAAAGCTTTTGCAGAAGGAGAAAACAGCTAAAACGGACTGTTTGAAGAATGCTTTAGATTACACTGTTTGTATCAAGCAAATGACCTGTTTTCATCATCATCATTATGGTATAATGGATTAGGTATAGTTTTAAAACCTGGTTCACTCAACTACGTTTTGAGCATTTTTGTTACTTTTTAAAGCTTTTGCAGAAGGAGAAAACCACTAAAACGGACGGTAAGAGGAATGCTTTAGCTTACACTGTTTCTAACAAGCAAATGACCTGTTTTCATCATTATCATTATGGTATAATGGATTAAGTATAGTTTTGAAACCTGGTTCACTCAACTACGTTTTGAGCATTTTTGTTACTTTTTAAAGCTTTTGCAGAAGGAGAAAACCACTAAAACGGACTGTTTGAAGAATGCTTTAGATTACACTGTTTGTATCAAGCAAATGACCTGTTTTCATCATTATCATTATGGTATAAAGGATTAAGTATAGTTTTGAAACCTGGTTCACTCAACTACGTTTTGAGCATTTTTGGTACTTTTTAAAGCTTTTGCAGAAGGAGAAAACCACTAAAACGGACTGTTTGAAGAATGCTTTAGATTACACTGTTTGTATCAAGCAAATGACCTGTTTTCATCATCATCATTATGGTTTAATGGATTAGGTATAGTTTTGGAACCTGATTCACTCAACTACGTTTTGACCATTATTGTAACTTTGTAAAGCTTTTGCAGAAGGAGAAAACAGCTAAAACGGACTGTATGAAGAATGTTTAGCTTACACTGTTTTTAACAAGCAAATGACCAGTTTTCATCATTATCATTATGGTATAATGGATTAAGTATAGTTTTAAAACCTGGTTCACTCAACTACGTTTTGAGCATTTTTGTTACTTTTTAAAGCTTTTGCAGAAGGCAAAAACCACTAAAACGGACGGTAAGAGGAATGCTTTAGCTTACACTGTTTCTAACAGGCAAATGACCTGTTTTCATCATTATCATTATGGTATAATGGATTAAGTATAGTTTTGAAACCTGGTTCACTCAACTACGTTTTGAGCATTTTTGGTACTTTTTAAAGCTTTTGCAGAAGGAGAAAACCACTAAAACGGACTGTTTGAAGAATGCTTTAGATTACACTGTTTGTATCAAGCAAATGACCTGTTTTCATCATCATCATTATGGTTTAATGGATTAGGTATAGTTTTGGAACCTGATTCACTCAACTACGTTTTGACCATTTTTGTTACTTTTTAAAGCTTTTGCAGAAGGAGAAAACCACTAAAACGGACTGTTTGAAGAATGCTTTAGATTACACTGTTTCTTTTAAGCAAATGACCTGTTTTCATCATCATCATTATGGTTTAATGGATTAGGTATAGTTTTGGAACCTGATTCACTCAACTACGTTTTGACCATTTTTGTTACTTTTTAAAGCTTTTGCAGAAGGAGAAAACCACTAAAACGGACTGTTTGAAGAATGCTTTAGATTACACTGTTCGTATCAAGCAAATGACCTGTTTTCATCATCATCATTATGGTTTAATGGATTAGGTATAGTTTTGGAACCTGATTCACTCAACTACGTTTTGACCATTATTGTAACTTTGTAAAGCTTTTGCAGAAGGAGAA
This sequence comes from Pungitius pungitius, assembly GCF_949316345.1. NCBI lineage: Eukaryota > Metazoa > Chordata > Actinopteri > Perciformes > Gasterosteidae > Pungitius > Pungitius pungitius. Next base: position 9,102,262 of record NC_084910.1, on the reverse strand, counting down.
AACAGCTAAAACGGACTGTATGAAGAATGTTTAGCTTACACTGTTTCTAACAGGCAAATGACCTGTTTTCATCATTATCATTATGGTATAATGGATTAAGTATAGTTTTGAAACCTGGTTCACTCAACTACGTTTTGAGCATTTTTGGTACTTTTTAAAGCTTTTGCAGAAGGAGAAAACCACTAAAACGGACTGTTTGAAGAATGCTTTAGATTACACTGTTTGTATCAAGCAAATGACCTGTTTTCATCATCATCATTATGGTTTAATGGATTAGGTATAGTTTTGGAACCTGATTCACTCAACTACGTTTTGACCATTATTGTAACTTTGTAAAGCTTTTGCAGAAGGAGAAAACAGCTAAAACGGACTGTATGAAGAATGTTTAGCTTACACTGTTTTTAACAAGCAAATGACCAGTTTTCATCATTATCATTATGGTATAATGGATTAAGTATAGTTTTAAAACCTGGTTCACTCAACTACGTTTTGAGCATTTTTGTTACTTTTTAAAGCTTTTGCAGAAGGCAAAAACCACTAAAACGGACGGTAAGAGGAATGCTTTAGCTTACACTGTTTCTAACAGGCAAATGACCTGTTTTCATCATTATCATTATGGTATAATGGATTAAGTATAGTTTTGAAACCTGGTTCACTCAACTACGTTTTGAGCATTTTTGGTACTTTTTAAAGCTTTTGCAGAAGGAGAAAACCACTAAAACGGACTGTTTGAAGAATGCTTTAGATTACACTGTTTGTATCAAGCAAATGACCTGTTTTCATCATCATCATTATGGTTTAATGGATTAGGTATAGTTTTGGAACCTGATTCACTCAACTACGTTTTGACCATTTTTGTTACTTTTTAAAGCTTTTGCAGAAGGAGAAAACCACTAAAACGGACTGTTTGAAGAATGCTTTAGATTACACTGTTTGTATCAAGCAAATGACCTGTTTTCATCATCATCATTATGGTTTAATGGATTAGGTATAGTTTTGGAACCTGATTCACTCAACTACGTTTTGACCATTTTTGTTACTTTTTAAAGCTTTTGCAGAAGGAGAAAACCACTAAAACGGACTGTTTGAAGAATGCTTTAGATTACACTGTTTCTTTTAAGCAAATGACCTGTTTTCATCATCATCATTATGGTTTAATGGATTAGGTATAGTTTTGGAACCTGATTCACTCAACTACGTTTTGACCATTTTTGTTACTTTTTAAAGCTTTTGCAGAAGGAGAAAACCACTAAAACGGACTGTTTGAAGAATGCTTTAGATTACACTGTTTCTTTTAAGCAAATGACCTGTTTTCATCATCATCATTATGGTTTAATGGATTAGGTATAGTTTTGGAACCTGATTCACTCAACTACGTTTTGACCATTTTTGTTACTTTTTAAAGCTTTTGCAGAAGGAGAAAACCACTAAAACGGACTGTTTGAAGAATGCTTTAGATTACACTGTTTCTTTTAAGCAAATGACCTGTTTTCATCATCATCATTATGGTTTAATGGATTAGGTATAGTTTTGGAACCTGATTCACTCAACTACGTTTTGACCATTTTTGTTACTTTTTAAAGCTTTTGCAGAAGGAGAAAACCACTAAAACGGACTGTTTGAAGAATGCTTTAGATTACACTGTTTGTATCAAGCAAATGACCTGTTTTCATCATCATCATTATGGTTTAATGGATTAGGTATAGTTTTGGAACCTGATTCACTCAACTACGTTTTGACCATTATTGTAACTTTTTTAAAGCTTTTGCAGAAGGAGAAAACAGCTAAAACGGACTGTATGAAGAATGTTTAGCTTACACTGTTTCTAACAGGCAAATGACCTGTTTTCATCATTATCATTATGGTATAATGGATTAAGTATAGTTTTGAAACCTGGTTCACTCAACTACGTTTTGAGCATTTTTGTTACTTTTTAAAGCTTTTGCAGAAGGAGAAAACCACTAAAACGGACTGTTTGAAGAATGCTTTAGATTACACTGTTTGTATCAAGCAAATGACCTGTTTTCATCATCATCATTATGGTTTAATGGATTAGGTATAGTTTTGGAACCTGATTCACTCAACTACGTTTTGACCATTATTGTAACTTTGTAAAGCTTTTGCAGAAGGAGAAAACAGCTAAAACGGACTGTATGAAGAATGTTTAGCTTACACTGTTTTTAACAAGCAAATGACCAGTTTTCATCATTATCATTATGGTATAATGGATTAAGTATAGTTTTAAAACCTGGTTCACTCAACTACGTTTTGAGCATTTTTGTTAGTTTTTAAAGCTTTTGCAGAAGGCAAAAACCACTAAAACGGACGGTAAGAGGAATGCTTTAGCTTACACTGTTTCTAACAGGCAAATGACCTGTTTTCATCATTATCATTATGGTATAATGGATTAAGTATAGTTTTGAAACCTGGTTCACTCAACTACGTTTTGAGCATTTTTGGTACTTTTTAAAGCTTTTGCAGAAGGAGAAAACCACTAAAACGGACTGTTTGAAGAATGCTTTAGATTACACTGTTTGTATCAAGCAAATGACCTGTTTTCATCATCATCATTATGGTTTAATGGATTAGGTATAGTTTTGGAACCTGATTCACTCAACTACGTTTTGACCATTTTTGTTACTTTTTAAAGCTTTTGCAGAAGGAGAAAACCACTAAAACGGACTGTTTGAAGAATGCTTTAGATTACACTGTTTCTTTTAAGCAAATGACCTGTTTTCATCATCATCATTATGGTTTAATGGATTAGGTATAGTTTTGGAACCTGATTCACTCAACTACGTTTTGACCATTTTTGTTACTTTTTAAAGCTTTTGCAGAAGGAGAAAACCACTAAAACGGACTGTTTGAAGAATGCTTTAGATTACACTGTTTCTTTTAAGCAAATGACCTGTTTTCATCATCATCATTATGGTTTAATGGATTAGGTATAGTTTTGGAACCTGATTCACTCAACTACGTTTTGACCATTTTTGTTACTTTTTAAAGCTTTTGCAGAAGGAGAAAACCACTAAAACGGACTGTTTGAAGAATGCTTTAGATTACACTGTTTGTATCAAGCAAATGACCTGTTTTCATCATCATCATTATGGTTTAATGGATTAGGTATAGTTTTGGAACCTGATTCACTCAACTACGTTTTGACCATTATTGTAACTTTGTAAAGCTTTTGCAGAAGGAGAAAACAGCTAAAACGGACTGTATGAAGAATGTTTAGCTTACACTGTTTCTAACAGGCAAATGACCTGTTTTCATCATTATCATTATGGTATAATGGATTAAGTATAGTTTTGAAACCTGGTTCACTCAACTACGTTTTGAGCATTTTTGTTACTTTTTAAAGCTTTTGCAGAAGGAGAAAACCACTAAAACGGACTGTTTGAAGAATGCTTTAGATTACACTGTTTGTATCAAGCAAATGACCTGTTTTCATCATCATCATTATGGTTTAATGGATTAGGTATAGTTTTAAAACCTGGTTCACTCAACTACGTTTTGAGCATTTTTGTTAGTTTTTAAAGCTTTTGCAGAAGGCAAAAACCACTAAAACGGACGGTAAGAGGAATGCTTTAGCTTACACTGTTTCTAACAGGCAAATGACCTGTTTTCATCATTATCATTATGGTATAATGGATTAAGTATAGTTTTGAAACCTGGTTCACTCAACTACGTTTTGAGCATTTTTGGTACTTTTTAAAGCTTTTGCAGAAGGAGAAAACCACTAAAACGGACTGTTTGAAGAATGCTTTAGATTACACTGTTTGTATCAAGCAAATGACCTGTTTTCATCATCATCATTATGGTTTAATGGATTAGGTATAGTTTTGGAACCTGATTCACTCAACTACGTTTTGACCATTTTTGTTACTTTTTAAAGCTTTTGCAGAAGGAGAAAACCACTAAAACGGACTGTTTGAAGAATGCTTTAGATTACACTGTTTCTTTTAAGCAAATGACCTGTTTTCATCATCATCATTATGGTTTAATGGATTAGGTATAGTTTTGGAACCTGATTCACTCAACTACGTTTTGACCATTTTTGTTACTTTTTAAAGCTTTTGCAGAAGGAGAAAACCATTAAAACGGACTGTTTGAAGAATGCTTTAGATTACACTGTTTCTTTTAAGCAAATGACCTGTTTTCATCATCATCATTATGGTTTAATGGATTAGGTATAGTTTTGGAACCTGATTCACTCAACTACGTTTTGACCATTTTTGTTACTTTTTAAAGCTTTTGCAGAAGGAGAAAACCACTAAAACGGACTGTTTGAAGAATGCTTTAGATTACACTGTTTCTTTTAAGCAAATGACCTGTTTTCATCATCATCATTATGGTTTAATGGATTAGGTATAGTTTTGGAACCTGATTCACTCAACTACGTTTTGACCATTTTTGTTACTTTTTAAAGCTTTTGCAGAAGGAGAAAACCACTAAAACGGACTGTTTGAAGAATGCTTTAGATTACACTGTTTGTATCAAGCAAATGACCTGTTTTCATCATCATCATTATGGTTTAATGGATTAGGTATAGTTTTGGAACCTGATTCACTCAACTACGTTTTGACCATTATTGTAACTTTGTAAAGCTTTTGCAGAAGGAGAAAACAGCTAAAACGGACTGTATGAAGAATGTTTAGCTTACACTGTTTCTAACAGGCAAATGACCTGTTTTCATCATTATCATTATGGTATAATGGATTAAGTATAGTTTTGAAACCTGGTTCACTCAACTACGTTTTGAGCATTTTTGTTACTTTTTAAAGCTTTTGCAGAAGGAGAAAACCACTAAAACGGACTGTTTGAAGAATGCTTTAGATTACACTGTTTGTATCAAGCAAATGACCTGTTTTCATCATCATCATTATGGTTTAATGGATTAGGTATAGTTTTGGAACCTGATTCACTCAACTACGTTTTGACCATTATTGTAACTTTGTAAAGCTTTTGCAGAAGGAGAAAACAGCTAAAACGGACTGTATGAAGAATGTTTAGCTTACACTGTTTTTAACAAGCAAATGACCAGTTTTCATCATTATCATTATGGTATAATGGATTAAGTATAGTTTTAAAACCTGGTTCACTCAACTACGTTTTGAGCATTTTTGTTAGTTTTTAAAGCTTTTGCAGAAGGCAAAAACCACTAAAACGGACGGTAACAGGAATGCTTTAGCTTACACTGTTTCTAACAGGCAAATGACCTGTTTTCATCATTATCATTATGGTATAATGGATTAGGTATAGTTTTGGAACCTGATTCACTCAACTACGTTTTGACCATTTTTGTTACTTTTTAAAGCTTTTGCAGAAGGAGAAAACCACTAAAACGGACTGTTTGAAGAATGCTTTAGATTACACTGTTTGTATCAAGCAAATGACCTGTTTTCATCATCATCATTATGGTTTAATGGATTAGGTATAGTTTTGGAACCTGATTCACTCAACTACGTTTTGACCATTTTTGTTACTTTTTAAAGCTTTTGCAGAAGGAGAAAACCACTAAAACGGACTGTTTGAAGAATGCTTTAGATTACACTGTTTCTTTTAAGCAAATGACCTGTTTTCATCATCATCATTATGGTTTAATGGATTAGGTATAGTTTTGGAACCTGATTCACTCAACTACGTTTTGACCATTTTTGTTACTTTTTAAAGCTTTTGCAGAAGGAGAAAACCACTAAAACGGACTGTTTGAAGAATGCTTTAGATTACACTGTTTGTATCAAGCAAATGACCTGTTTTCATCATCATCATTATGGTTTAATGGATTAGGTATAGTTTTGGAACCTGATTCACTCAACTACGTTTTGACCATTATTGTAACTTTGTAAAGCTTTTGCAGAAGGAGAAAACAGCTAAAACGGACTGTATGAAGAATGTTTAGCTTACACTGTTTCTAACAGGCAAATGACCTGTTTTCATCATTATCATTATGGTATAATGGATTAAGTATAGTTTTGAAACCTGGTTCACTCAACTACGTTTTGAGCATTTTTGTTACTTTTTAAAGCTTTTGCAGAAGGAGAAAACCACTAAAACGGACGGTAACAGGAATGCTTTAGCTTACACTGTTTCTAACAGGCAAATGACCTGTTTTCATCATTATCATTATGGTATAATGGATTAGGTATAGTTTTGGAACCTGATTCACTCAACTACGTTTTGACCATTTTTGTTACTTTTTAAAGCTTTTGCAGAAGGAGAAAACCACTAAAACGGACTGTTTGAAGAATGCTTTAGATTACACTGTTTGTATCAAGCAAATGACCTGTTTTCATCATCATCATTATGGTTTAATGGATTAGGTATAGTTTTGGAACCTGATTCACTCAACTACGTTTTGACCATTTTTGTTACTTTTTAAAGCTTTTGCAGAAGGAGAAAACCACTAAAACGGACTGTTTGAAGAATGCTTTAGATTACACTGTTTCTTTTAAGCAAATGACCTGTTTTCATCATCATCATTATGTTTTAATGGATTAGGTATAGTTTTGGAACCTGATTCACTCAACTACGTTTTGACCATTTTTGTTACTTTTTAAAGCTTTTGCAGAAGGAGAAAACCACTAAAACGGACTGTTTGAAGAATGCTTTAGATTACACTGTTTCTTTTAAGCAAATGACCTGTTTTCATCATCATCATTATGGTTTAATGGATTAGGTATAGTTTTGGAACCTGATTCACTCAACTACGTTTTGACCATTTTTGTTACTTTTTAAAGCTTTTGCAGAAGGAGAAAACCACTAAAACGGACTGTTTGAAGAATGCTTTAGATTACACTGTTTCTTTTAAGCAAATGACCTGTTTTCATCATCATCATTATGGTTTAATGGATTAGGTATAGTTTTGGAACCTGATTCACTCAACTACGTTTTGACCATTTTTGTTACTTTTTAAAGCTTTTGCAGAAGGAGAAAACCACTAAAACGGACTGTTTGAAGAATGCTTTAGATTACACTGTTTCTTTTAAGCAAATGACCTGTTTTCATCATCATCATTATGGTTTAATGGATTAGGTATAGTTTTGGAACCTGATTCACTCAACTACGTTTTGACCATTTTTGTTACTTTTTAAAGCTTTTGCAGAAGGAGAAAACCACTAAAACGGACTGTTTGAAGAATGCTTTAGATTACACTGTTTGTATCAAGCAAATGACCTGTTTTCATCATCATCATTATGGTTTAATGGATTAGGTATAGTTTTGGAACCTGATTCACTCAACTACGTTTTGACCATTATTGTAACTTTGTAAAGCTTTTGCAGAAGGAGAAAACAGCTAAAACGGACTGTATGAAGAATGTTTAGCTTACACTGTTTCTAACAGGCAAATGACCTGTTTTCATCATTATCATTATGGTATAATGGATTAAGTATAGTTTTGAAACCTGGTTCACTCAACTACGTTTTGAGCATTTTTGTTACTTTTTAAAGCTTTTGCAGAAGGAGAAAACCACTAAAACGGACTGTTTGAAGAATGCTTTAGATTACACTGTTTGTATCAAGCAAATGACCTGTTTTCATCATCATCATTATGGTTTAATGGATTAGGTATAGTTTTGGAACCTGATTCACTCAACTACGTTTTGACCATTATTGTAACTTTGTAAAGCTTTTGCAGAAGGAGAAAACAGCTAAAACGGACTGTATGAAGAATGTTTAGCTTACACTGTTTTTAACAAGCAAATGACCAGTTTTCATCATTATCATTATGGTATAATGGATTAAGTATAGTTTTAAAACCTGGTTCACTCAACTACGTTTTGAGCATTTTTGTTAGTTTTTAAAGCTTTTGCAGAAGGCAAAAACCACTAAAACGGACGGTAAGAGGAATGCTTTAGCTTACACTGTTTCTAACAGGCAAATGACCTGTTTTCATCATTATCATTATGGTATAATGGATTAAGTATAGTTTTGAAACCTGGTTCACTCAACTACGTTTTGAGCATTTTTGGTACTTTTTAAAGCTTTTGCAGAAGGAGAAAACCACTAAAACGGACTGTTTGAAGAATGCTTTAGATTACACTGTTTGTATCAAGCAAATGACCTGTTTTCATCATCATCATTATGGTTTAATGGATTAGGTATAGTTTTGGAACCTGATTCACTCAACTACGTTTTGACCATTTTTGTTACTTTTTAAAGCTTTTGCAGAAGGAGAAAACCACTAAAACGGACTGTTTGAAGAATGCTTTAGATTACACTGTTTCTTTTAAGCAAATGACCTGTTTTCATCATCATCATTATGGTTTAATGGATTAGGTATAGTTTTGGAACCTGATTCACTCAACTACGTTTTGACCATTTTTGTTACTTTTTAAAGCTTTTGCAGAAGGAGAAAACCACTAAAACGGACTGTTTGAAGAATGCTTTAGATTACACTGTTTCTTTTAAGCAAATGACCTGTTTTCATCATCATCATTATGGTTTAATGGATTAGGTATAGTTTTGGAACCTGATTCACTCAACTACGTTTTGACCATTTTTGTTACTTTTTAAAGCTTTTGCAGAAGGAGAAAACCACTAAAACGGACTGTTTGAAGAATGCTTTAGATTACACTGTTTGTATCAAGCAAATGACCTGTTTTCATCATCATCATTATGGTTTAATGGATTAGGTATAGTTTTGGAACCTGATTCACTCAACTACGTTTTGACCATTATTGTAACTTTGTAAAGCTTTTGCAGAAGGAGAAAACAGCTAAAACGGACTGTATGAAGAATGTTTAGCTTACACTGTTTCTAACAGGCAAATGACCTGTTTTCATCATTATCATTATGGTATAATGGATTAAGTATAGTTTTGAAACCTGGTTCACTCAACTACGTTTTGAGCATTTTTGTTACTTTTTAAAGCTTTTGCAGAAGGAGAAAACCACTAAAACGGACTGTTTGAAGAATGCTTTAGATTACACTGTTTGTATCAAGCAAATGACCTGTTTTCATCATCATCATTATGGTTTAATGGATTAGGTATAGTTTTAAAACCTGGTTCACTCAACTACGTTTTGAGCATTTTTGTTAGTTTTTAAAGCTTTTGCAGAAGGCAAAAACCACTAAAACGGACGGTAAGAGGAATGCTTTAGCTTACACTGTTTCTAACAGGCAAATGACCTGTTTTCATCATTATCATTATGGTATAATGGATTAAGTATAGTTTTGAAACCTGGTTCACTCAACTACGTTTTGAGCATTTTTGGTACTTTTTAAAGCTTTTGCAGAAGGAGAAAACCACTAAAACGGACTGTTTGAAGAATGCTTTAGATTACACTGTTTGTATCAAGCAAATGACCTGTTTTCATCATCATCATTATGGTTTAATGGATTAGGTATAGTTTTGGAACCTGATTCACTCAACTACGTTTTGACCATTTTTGTTACTTTTTAAAGCTTTTGCAGAAGGAGAAAACCACTAAAACGGACTGTTTGAAGAATGCTTTAGATTACACTGTTTCTTTTAAGCAAATGACCTGTTTTCATCATCATCATTATGGTTTAATGGATTAGGTATAGTTTTGGAACCTGATTCACTCAACTACGTTTTGACCATTTTTGTTACTTTTTAAAGCTTTTGCAGATGGAGAAAACCACTAAAACGGACTGTTTGAAGAATGCTTTAGATTACACTGTTTCTTTTAAGCAAATGACCTGTTTTCATCATCATCATTATGGTTTAATGGATTAGGTATAGTTTTGGAACCTGATTCACTCAACTACGTTTTGACCATTTTTGTTACTTTTTAAAGCTTTTGCAGAAGGAGAAAACCACTAAAACGGACTGTTTGAAGAATGCTTTAGATTACACTGTTTCTTTTAAGCAAATGACCTGTTTTCATCATCATCATTATGGTTTAATGGATTAGGTATAGTTTTGGAACCTGATTCACTCAACTACGTTTTGACCATTTTTGTTACTTTTTAAAGCTTTTGCAGAAGGAGAAAACCACTAAAACGGACTGTTTGAAGAATGCTTTAGATTACACTGTTTGTATCAAGCAAATGACCTGTTTTCATCATCATCATTATGGTTTAATGGATTAGGTATAGTTTTGGAACCTGATTCACTCAACTACGTTTTGACCATTATTGTAACTTTGTAAAGCTTTTGCAGAAGGAGAAAACAGCTAAAACGGACTGTATGAAGAATGTTTAGCTTACACTGTTTCTAACAGGCAAATGACCTGTTTTCATCATTATCATTATGGTATAATGGATTAAGTATAGTTTTGAAACCTGGTTCACTCAACTACGTTTTGAGCATTTTTGTTACTTTTTAAAGCTTTTGCAGAAGGAGAAAACCACTAAAACGGACTGTTTGAAGAATGCTTTAGATTACACTGTTTGTATCAAGCAAATGACCTGTTTTCATCATCATCATTATGGTTTAATGGATTAGGTATAGTTTTGGAACCTGATTCACTCAACTACGTTTTGACCATTATTGTAACTTTGTAAAGCTTTTGCAGAAGGAGAAAACAGCTAAAACGGACTGTATGAAGAATGTTTAGCTTACACTGTTTTTAACAAGCAAATGACCAGTTTTCATCATTATCATTATGGTATAATGGATTAAGTATAGTTTTAAAACCTGGTTCACTCAACTACGTTTTGAGCATTTTTGTTAGTTTTTAAAGCTTTTGCAGAAGGCAAAAACCACTAAAACGGACGGTAAGAGGAATGCTTTAGCTTACACTGTTTCTAACAGGCAAATGACCTGTTTTCATCATTATCATTATGGTATAATGGATTAAGTATAGTTTTGAAACCTGGTTCACTCAACTACGTTTTGAGCATTTTTGGTACTTTTTAAAGCTTTTGCAGAAGGAGAAAACCACTAAAACGGACTGTTTGAAGAATGCTTTAGATTACACTGTTTGTATCAAGCAAATGACCTGTTTTCATCATCATCATTATGGTTTAATGGATTAGGTATAGTTTTGGAACCTGATTCACTCAACTACGTTTTGACCATTTTTGTTACTTTTTAAAGCTTTTGCAGAAGGAGAAAACCACTAAAACGGACTGTTTGAAGAATGCTTTAGATTACACTGTTTCTTTTAAGCAAATGACCTGTTTTCATCATCATCATTATGGTTTAATGGATTAGGTATAGTTTTGGAACCTGATTCACTCAACTACGTTTTGACCATTTTTGTTACTTTTTAAAGCTTTTGCAGAAGGAGAAAACCACTAAAACGGACTGTTTGAAGAATGCTTTAGATTACACTGTTTCTTTTAAGCAAATGACCTGTTTTCATCATCATCATTATGGTTTAATGGATTAGGTATAGTTTTGGAACCTGATTCACTCAACTACGTTTTGACCATTTTTGTTACTTTTTAAAGCTTTTGCAGAAGGAGAAAACCACTAAAACGGACTGTTTGAAGAATGCTTTAGATTACACTGTTTGTATCAAGCAAATGACCTGTTTTCATCATCATCATTATGGTTTAATGGATTAGGTATAGTTTTGGAACCTGATTCACTCAACTACGTTTTGACCATTATTGTAACTTTGTAAAGCTTTTGCAGAAGGAGAAAACAGCTAAAACGGACTGTATGAAGAATGTTTAGCTTACACTGTTTCTAACAGGCAAATGACCTGTTTTCATCATTATCATTATGGTATAATGGATTAAGTATAGTTTTGAAACCTGGTTCACTCAACTACGTTTTGAGCATTTTTGTTACTTTTTAAAGCTTTTGCAGAAGGAGAAAACCACTAAAACGGACTGTTTGAAGAATGCTTTAGATTACACTGTTTGTATCAAGCAAATGACCTGTTTTCATCATCATCATTATGGTTTAATGGATTAGGTATAGTTTTAAAACCTGGTTCACTCAACTACGTTTTGAGCATTTTTGTTAGTTTTTAAAGCTTTTGCAGAAGGCAAAAACCACTAAAACGGACGGTAAGAGGAATGCTTTAGCTTACACTGTTTCTAACAGGCAAATGACCTGTTTTCATCATTATCATTATGGTATAATGGATTAAGTATAGTTTTGAAACCTGGTTCACTCAACTACGTTTTGAGCATTTTTGTTACTTTTTAAAGCTTTTGCAGAAGGAGAAAACCACTAAAACGGACTGTTTGAAGAATGCTTTAGATTACACTGTTTGTATCAAGCAAATGACCTGTTTTCATCATCATCATTATGGTTTAATGGATTAGGTATAGTTTTGGAACCTGATTCACTCAACTACGTTTTGACCATTTTTGTTACTTTTTAAAGCTTTTGCAGAAGGAGAAAACCACTAAAACGGACTGTTTGAAGAATGCTTTAGATTACACTGTTTCTTTTAAGCAAATGACCTGTTTTCATCATCATCATTATGGTTTAATGGATTAGGTATAGTTTTGGAACCTGATTCACTCAACTACGTTTTGACCATTTTTGTTACTTTTTAAAGCTTTTGCAGAAGGAGAAAACCACTAAAACGGACTGTTTGAAGAATGCTTTAGATTACACTGTTTGTATCAAGCAAATGACCTGTTTTCATCATCATCATTATGGTTTAATGGATTAGGTATAGTTTTGGAACCTGATTCACTCAACTACGTTTTGACCATTTTTGTTACTTTTTAAAGCTTTTGCAGAAGGAGAAAACCACTAAAACGGACTGTTTGAAGAATGCTTTAGATTACACTGTTTCTTTTAAGCAAATGACCTGTTTTCATCATCATCATTATGGTTTAATGGATTAGGTATAGTTTTGGAACCTGATTCACTCAACTACGTTTTGACCATTTTTGTTACTTTTTAAAGCTTTTGCAGAAGGAGAAAACCACTAAAACGGACTGTTTGAAGAATGCTTTAGATTACACTGTTTCTTTTAAGCAAATGACCTGTTTTCATCATCATCATTATGGTTTAATGGATTAGGTATAGTTTTGGAACCTGATTCACTCAACTACGTTTTGACCATTATTGTAACTTTGTAAAGCTTTTGCAGAAGGAGAAAAAAGCTAAAACGGACTGTATGAAGAATGTTTAGCTTACACTGTTTTTAACAAGCAAATGACCAGTTTTCATCATTATCATTATGGTATAATGGATTAAGTATAGTTTTAAAACCTGGTTCACTCAACTACGTTTTGAGCATTTTTGTTAGTTTTTAAAGCTTTTGCAGAAGGCAAAAACCACTAAAACGGACGGTAACAGGAATGCTTTAGCTTACACTGTTTCTAACAGGCAAATGACCTGTTTTCATCATTATCATTATGGTATAATGGATTAGGTATAGTTTTGGAACCTGATTCACTCAACTACGTTTTGACCATTTTTGTTACTTTTTAAAGCTTTTGCAGAAGGAGAAAACCACTAAAACGGACTGTTTGAAGAATGCTTTAGATTACACTGTTTGTATCAAGCAAATGACCTGTTTTCATCATCATCATTATGGTTTAATGGATTAGGTATAGTTTTGGAACCTGATTCACTCAACTACGTTTTGACCATTTTTGTTACTTTTTAAAGCTTTTGCAGAAGGAGAAAACCACTAAAACGGACTGTTTGAAGAATGCTTTAGATTACACTGTTTCTTTTAAGCAAATGACCTGTTTTCATCATCATCATTATGGTTTAATGGATTAGGTATAGTTTTGGAACCTGATTCACTCAACTACGTTTTGACCATTTTTGTTACTTTTTAAAGCTTTTGCAGAAGGAGAAAACCACTAAAACGGACTGTTTGAAGAATGCTTTAGATTACACTGTTTGTATCAAGCAAATGACCTGTTTTCATCATCATCATTATGGTTTAATGGATTAGGTATAGTTTTGGAACCTGATTCACTCAACTACGTTTTGACCATTATTGTAACTTTGTAAAGCTTTTGCAGAAGGAGAAAACAGCTAAAACGGACTGTATGAAGAATGTTTAGCTTACACTGTTTCTAACAGGCAAATGACCTGTTTTCATCATTATCATTATGGTATAATGGATTAAGTATAGTTTTGAAACCTGGTTCACTCAACTACGTTTTGAGCATTTTTGTTACTTTTTAAAGCTTTTGCAGAAGGAGAAAACCACTAAAACGGACTGTTTGAAGAATGCTTTAGATTACACTGTTTGTATCAAGCAAATGACCTGTTTTCATCATCATCATTATGGTTTAATGGATTAGGTATAGTTTTGGAACCTGATTCACTCAACTACGTTTTGACCATTATTGTAACTTTGTAAAGCTTTTGCAGAAGGAGAAAACAGCTAAAACGGACTGTATGAAGAATGTTTAGCTTACACTGTTTTTAACAAGCAAATGACCAGTTTTCATCATTAATCATTATGGTATAATGGATTAAGTATAGTTTTAAAACCTGGTTCACTCAACTACGTTTTGAGCATTTTTGTTAGTTTTTAAAGCTTTTGCAGAAGGCAAAAACCACTAAAACGGACGGTAACAGGAATGCTTTAGCTTACACTGTTTCTAACAGGCAAATGACCTGTTTTCATCATTATCATTATGGTATAATGGATTAGGTATAGTTTTGGAACCTGATTCACTCAACTACGTTTTGACCATTTTTGTTACTTTTTAAAGCTTTTGCAGAAGGAGAAAACCACTAAAACGGACTGTTTGAAGAATGCTTTAGATTACACTGTTTGTATCAAGCAAATGACCTGTTTTCATCATCATCATTATGGTTTAATGGATTAGGTATAGTTTTGGAACCTGATTCACTCAACTACGTTTTGACCATTTTTGTTACTTTTTAAAGCTTTTGCAGAAGGAGAAAACCACTAAAACGGACTGTTTGAAGAATGCTTTAGATTACACTGTTTCTTTTAAGCAAATGACCTGTTTTCATCATCATCATTATGGTTTAATGGATTAGGTATAGTTTTGGAACCTGATTCACTCAACTACGTTTTGACCATTTTTGTTACTTTTTAAAGCTTTTGCAGAAGGAGAAAACCACTAAAACGGACTGTTTGAAGAATGCTTTAGATTACACTGTTTCTTTTAAGCAAATGACCTGTTTTCATCATCATCATTATGGTTTAATGGATTAGGTATAGTTTTGGAACCTGATTCACTCAACTACGTTTTGACCATTTTTGTTACTTTTTAAAGCTTTTGCAGAAGGAGAAAACCACTAAAACGGACTGTTTGAAGAATGCTTTAGATTACACTGTTTCTTTTAAGCAAATGACCTGTTTTCATCATCATCATTATGGCTTAATGGATTAGGTATAGTTTTGGAACCTGATTCACTCAACTACGTTTTGACCATTTTTGTTACTTTTTAAAGCTTTTGCAGAAGGAGAAAACCACTAAAACGGACTGTTTGAAGAATGCTTTAGATTACACTGTTTCTTTTAAGCAAATGACCTGTTTTCATCATCATCATTATGGTTTAATGGATTAGGTATAGTTTTGGAACCTGATTCACTCAACTACGTTTTGACCATTTTTGTTACTTTTTAAAGCTTTTGCAGAAGGAGAAAACCACTAAAACGGACTGTTTGAAGAATGCTTTAGATTACACTGTTTGTATCAAGCAAATGACCTGTTTTCATCATCATCAATTATGGTTTAATGGATTAGGTATAGTTTTGGAACCTGATTCACTCAACTACGTTTTGACCATTATTGTAACTTTGTAAAGCTTTTGCAGAAGGAGAAAACAGCTAAAACGGACTGTATGAAGAATGTTTAGCTTACACTGTTTCTAACAGGCAAATGACCTGTTTTCATCATTATCATTATGGTATAATGGATTAAGTATAGTTTTGAAACCTGGTTCACTCAACTACGTTTTGAGCATTTTTGTTACTTTTTAAAGCTTTTGCAGAAGGAGAAAACCACTAAAACGGACTGTTTGAAGAATGCTTTAGATTACACTGTTTGTATCAAGCAAATGACCTGTTTTCATCATCATCATTATGGTTTAATGGATTAGGTATAGTTTTGGAACCTGATTCACTCAACTACGTTTTGACCATTATTGTAACTTTGTAAAGCTTTTGCAGAAGGAGAAAACAGCTAAAACGGACTGTATGAAGAATGTTTAGCTTACACTGTTTTTAACAAGCAAATGACCAGTTTTCATCATTATCATTATGGTATAATGGATTAAGTATAGTTTTAAAACCTGGTTCACTCAACTACGTTTTGAGCATTTTTGTTAGTTTTTAAAGCTTTTGCAGAAGGCAAAAACCACTAAAACGGACGGTAAGAGGAATGCTTTAGCTTACACTGTTTCTAACAGGCAAATGACCTGTTTTCATCATTATCATTATGGTATAATGGATTAAGTATAGTTTTGAAACCTGGTTCACTCAACTACGTTTTGAGCATTTTTGGTACTTTTTAAAGCTTTTGCAGAAGGAGAAAACCACTAAAACGGACTGTTTGAAGAATGCTTTAGATTACACTGTTTGTATCAAGCAAATGACCTGTTTTCATCATCATCATTATGGTTTAATGGATTAGGTATTGTTTTGGAACCTGATTCACTCAACTACGTTTTGACCATTTTTGTTACTTTTTAAAGCTTTTGCAGAAGGAGAAAACCACTAAAACGGACTGTTTGAAGAATGCTTTAGATTACACTGTTTCTTTTAAGCAAATGACCTGTTTTCATCATCATCATTATGGTTTAATGGATTAGGTATAGTTTTGGAACCTGATTCACTCAACTACGTTTTGACCATTTTTGTTACTTTTTAAAGCTTTTGCAGAAGGAGAAAACCACTAAAACGGACTGTTTGAAGAATGCTTTAGATTACACTGTTTCTTTTAAGCAAATGACCTGTTTTCATCATCATCATTATGGTTTAATGGATTAGGTATAGTTTTGGAACCTGATTCACTCAACTACGTTTTGACCATTTTTGTTACTTTTTAAAGCTTTTGCAGAAGGAGAAAACCACTAAAACGGACTGTTTGAAGAATGCTTTAGATTACACTGTTTGTATCAAGCAAATGACCTGTTTTCATCATCATCATTATGGTTTAATGGATTAGGTATAGTTTTGGAACCTGATTCACTCAACTACGTTTTGACCATTATTGTAACTTTGTAAAGCTTTTGCAGAAGGAGAAAACAGCTAAAACGGACTGTATGAAGAATGTTTAGCTTACACTGTTTCTAACAGGCAAATGACCTGTTTTCATCATTATCATTATGGTATAATGGATTAAGTATAGTTTTGAAACCTGGTTCACTCAACTACGTTTTGAGCATTTTTGTTACTTTTTAAAGCTTTTGCAGAAGGAGAAAACCACTAAAACGGACTGTTTGAAGAATGCTTTAGATTACACTGTTTGTATCAAGCAAATGACCTGTTTTCATCATCATCATTATGGTTTAATGGATTAGGTATAGTTTTGGAACCTGATTCACTCAACTACGTTTTGACCATTTTTGTTACTTTTTAAAGCTTTTGCAGAAGGAGAAAACCACTAAAACGGACTGTTTGAAGAATGCTTTAGATTACACTGTTTCTTTTAAGCAAATGACCTGTTTTCATCATCATCATTATGGTTTAATGGATTAGGTATAGTTTTGGAACCTGATTCACTCAACTACGTTTTGACCATTTTTGTTACTTTTTAAAGCTTTTGCAGAAGGAGAAAACCACTAAAACGGACTGTTTGAAGAATGCTTTAGATTACACTGTTTGTATCAAGCAAATGACCTGTTTTCATCATCATCATTATGGTTTAATGGATTAGGTATAGTTTTGGAACCTGATTCACTCAACTACGTTTTGACCATTTTTGTTACTTTTTAAAGCTTTTGCAGAAGGAGAAAACCACTAAAACGGACTGTTTGAAGAATGCTTTAGATTACACTGTTTCTTTTAAGCAAATGACCTGTTTTCATCATCATCATTATGGTTTAATGGATTAGGTATAGTTTTGGAACCTGATTCACTCAACTACGTTTTGACCATTTTTGTTACTTTTTAAAGCTTTTGCAGAAGGAGAAAACCACTAAAACGGACTGTTTGAAGAATGCTTTAGATTACACTGTTTCTTTTAAGCAAATGACCTGTTTTCATCATCATCATTATGGTTTAATGGATTAGGTATAGTTTTGGAACCTGATTCACTCAACTACGTTTTGACCATTATTGTAACTTTGTAAAGCTTTTGCAGAAGGAGAAAAAAGCTAAAACGGACTGTATGAAGAATGTTTAGCTTACACTGTTTTTAACAAGCAAATGACCAGTTTTCATCATTATCATTATGGTATAATGGATTAAGTATAGTTTTAAAACCTGGTTCACTCAACTACGTTTTGAGCATTTTTGTTAGTTTTTAAAGCTTTTGCAGAAGGCAAAAACCACTAAAACGGACGGTAACAGGAATGCTTTAGCTTACACTGTTTCTAACAGGCAAATGACCTGTTTTCATCATTATCATTATGGTATAATGGATTAGGTATAGTTTTGGAACCTGATTCACTCAACTACGTTTTGACCATTTTTGTTACTTTTTAAAGCTTTTGCAGAAGGAGAAAACCACTAAAACGGACTGTTTGAAGAATGCTTTAGATTACACTGTTTGTATCAAGCAAATGACCTGTTTTCATCATCATCATTATGGTTTAATGGATTAGGTATAGTTTTGGAACCTGATTCACTCAACTACGTTTTGACCATTTTTGTTACTTTTTAAAGCTTTTGCAGAAGGAGAAAACCACTAAAACGGACTGTTTGAAGAATGCTTTAGATTACACTGTTTCTTTTAAGCAAATGACCTGTTTTCATCATCATCATTATGGTTTAATGGATTAGGTATAGTTTTGGAACCTGATTCACTCAACTACGTTTTGACCATTTTTGTTACTTTTTAAAGCTTTTGCAGAAGGAGAAAACCACTAAAACGGACTGTTTGAAGAATGCTTTAGATTACACTGTTTGTATCAAGCAAATGACCTGTTTTCATCATCATCATTATGGTTTAATGGATTAGGTATAGTTTTGGAACCTGATTCACTCAACTACGTTTTGACCATTATTGTAACTTTGTAAAGCTTTTGCAGAAGGAGAAAACAGCTAAAACGGACTGTATGAAGAATGTTTAGCTTACACTGTTTCTAACAGGCAAATGACCTGTTTTCATCATTATCATTATGGTATAATGGATTAAGTATAGTTTTGAAACCTGGTTCACTCAACTACGTTTTGAGCATTTTTGTTACTTTTTAAAGCTTTTGCAGAAGGAGAAAACCACTAAAACGGACTGTTTGAAGAATGCTTTAGATTACACTGTTTGTATCAAGCAAATGACCTGTTTTCATCATCATCATTATGGTTTAATGGATTAGGTATAGTTTTGGAACCTGATTCACTCAACTACGTTTTGACCATTATTGTAACTTTGTAAAGCTTTTGCAGAAGGAGAAAACAGCTAAAACGGACTGTATGAAGAATGTTTAGCTTACACTGTTTTTAACAAGCAAATGACCAGTTTTCATCATTATCATTATGGTATAATGGATTAAGTATAGTTTTAAAACCTGGTTCACTCAACTACGTTTTGAGCATTTTTGTTAGTTTTTAAAGCTTTTGCAGAAGGCAAAAACCACTAAAACGGACGGTAACAGGAATGCTTTAGCTTACACTGTTTCTAACAGGCAAATGACCTGTTTTCATCATTATCATTATGGTATAATGGATTAGGTATAGTTTTGGAACCTGATTCACTCAACTACGTTTTGACCATTTTTGTTACTTTTTAAAGCTTTTGCAGAAGGAGAAAACCACTAAAACGGACTGTTTGAAGAATGCTTTAGATTACACTGTTTGTATCAAGCAAATGACCTGTTTTCATCATCATCATTATGGTTTAATGGATTAGGTATAGTTTTGGAACCTGATTCACTCAACTACGTTTTGACCATTTTTGTTACTTTTTAAAGCTTTTGCAGAAGGAGAAAACCACTAAAACGGACTGTTTGAAGAATGCTTTAGATTACACTGTTTCTTTTAAGCAAATGACCTGTTTTCATCATCATCATTATGGTTTAATGGATTAGGTATAGTTTTGGAACCTGATTCACTCAACTACGTTTTGACCATTTTTGTTACTTTTTAAAGCTTTTGCAGAAGGAGAAAACCACTAAAACGGACTGTTTGAAGAATGCTTTAGATTACACTGTTTCTTTTAAGCAAATGACCTGTTTTCATCATCATCATTATGGTTTAATGGATTAGGTATAGTTTTGGAACCTGATTCACTCAACTACGTTTTGACCATTTTTGTTACTTTTTAAAGCTTTTGCAGAAGGAGAAAACCACTAAAACGGACTGTTTGAAGAATGCTTTAGATTACACTGTTTCTTTTAAGCAAATGACCTGTTTTCATCATCATCATTATGGCTTAATGGATTAGGTATAGTTTTGGAACCTGATTCACTCAACTACGTTTTGACCATTTTTGTTACTTTTTAAAGCTTTTGCAGAAGGAGAAAACCACTAAAACGGACTGTTTGAAGAATGCTTTAGATTACACTGTTTGTATCAAGCAAATGACCTGTTTTCATCATCATCAATTATGGTTTAATGGATTAGGTATAGTTTTGGAACCTGATTCACTCAACTACGTTTTGACCATTATTGTAACTTTGTAAAGCTTTTGCAGAAGGAGAAAACAGCTAAAACGGACTGTATGAAGAATGTTTAGCTTACACTGTTTCTAACAGGCAAATGACCTGTTTTCATCATTATCATTATGGTATAATGGATTAAGTATAGTTTTGAAACCTGGTTCACTCAACTACGTTTTGAGCATTTTTGTTACTTTTTAAAGCTTTTGCAGAAGGAGAAAACCACTAAAACGGACTGTTTGAAGAATGCTTTAGATTACACTGTTTGTATCAAGCAAATGACCTGTTTTCATCATCATCATTATGGTTTAATGGATTAGGTATAGTTTTGGAACCTGATTCACTCAACTACGTTTTGACCATTATTGTAACTTTGTAAAGCTTTTGCAGAAGGAGAAAACAGCTAAAACGGACTGTATGAAGAATGTTTAGCTTACACTGTTTTTAACAAGCAAATGACCAGTTTTCATCATTATCATTATGGTATAATGGATTAAGTATAGTTTTAAAACCTGGTTCACTCAACTACGTTTTGAGCATTTTTGTTAGTTTTTAAAGCTTTTGCAGAAGGCAAAAACCACTAAAACGGACGGTAAGAGGAATGCTTTAGCTTACACTGTTTCTAACAGGCAAATGACCTGTTTTCATCATTATCATTATGGTATAATGGATTAAGTATAGTTTTGAAACCTGGTTCACTCAACTACGTTTTGAGCATTTTTGGTACTTTTTAAAGCTTTTGCAGAAGGAGAAAACCACTAAAACGGACTGTTTGAAGAATGCTTTAGATTACACTGTTTGTATCAAGCAAATGACCTGTTTTCATCATCATCATTATGGTTTAATGGATTAGGTATTGTTTTGGAACCTGATTCACTCAACTACGTTTTGACCATTTTTGTTACTTTTTAAAGCTTTTGCAGAAGGAGAAAACCACTAAAACGGACTGTTTGAAGAATGCTTTAGATTACACTGTTTCTTTTAAGCAAATGACCTGTTTTCATCATCATCATTATGGTTTAATGGATTAGGTATAGTTTTGGAACCTGATTCACTCAACTACGTTTTGACCATTTTTGTTACTTTTTAAAGCTTTTGCAGAAGGAGAAAACCACTAAAACGGACTGTTTGAAAAATGCTTTAGATTACACTGTTTCTTTTAAGCAAATGACCTGTTTTCATCATCATCATTATGGTTTAATGGATTAGGTATAGTTTTGGAACCTGATTCACTCAACTACGTTTTGACCATTTTTGTTACTTTTTAAAGCTTTTGCAGAAGGAGAAAACCACTAAAACGGACTGTTTGAAGAATGCTTTAGATTACACTGTTTGTATCAAGCAAATGACCTGTTTTCATCATCATCATTATGGTTTAATGGATTAGGTATAGTTTTGGAACCTGATTCACTCAACTACGTTTTGACCATTATTGTAACTTTGTAAAGCTTTTGCAGAAGGAGAAAACAGCTAAAACGGACTGTATGAAGAATGTTTAGCTTACACTGTTTCTAACAGGCAAATGACCTGTTTTCATCATTATCATTATGGTATAATGGATTAAGTATAGTTTTGAAACCTGGTTCACTCAACTACGTTTTGAGCATTTTTGTTACTTTTTAAAGCTTTTGCAGAAGGAGAAAACCACTAAAACGGACTGTTTGAAGAATGCTTTAGATTACACTGTTTGTATCAAGCAAATGACCTGTTTTCATCATCATCATTATGGTTTAATGGATTAGGTATAGTTTTGGAACCTGATTCACTCAACTACGTTTTGACCAGTTTTGTTACTTTTTAAAGCTTTTGCAGAAGGAGAAAACCACTAAAACGGACTGTTTGAAGAATGCTTTAGATTACACTGTTTCTTTTAAGCAAATGACCTGTTTTCATCATCATCATTATGGTTTAATGGATTAGGTATAGTTTTGGAACCTGATTCACTCAACTACGTTTTGACCATTTTTGTTACTTTTTAAAGCTTTTGCAGAAGGAGAAAACCACTAAAACGGACTGTTTGAAGAATGCTTTAGATTACACTGTTTGTATCAAGCAAATGACCTGTTTTCATCATCATCATTATGGTTTAATGGATTAGGTATAGTTTTGGAACCTGATTCACTCAACTACGTTTTGACCATTTTTGTTACTTTTTAAAGCTTTTGCAGAAGGAGAAAACCACTAAAACGGACTGTTTGAAGAATGCTTTAGATTACACTGTTTGTATCAAGCAAATGACCTGTTTTCATCATCATCATTATGGTTTAATGGATTAGGTATAGTTTTGGAACCTGATTCACTCAACTACGTTTTGACCATTATTGTAACTTTGTAAAGCTTTTGCAGAAGGAGAAAACAGCTAAAACGGACTGTATGAAGAATGTTTAGCTTACACTGTTTCTAACAGGCAAATGACCTGTTTTCATCATTATCATTATGGTATAATGGATTAAGTATAGTTTTGAAACCTGGTTCACTCAACTACGTTTTGAGCATTTTTGTTACTTTTTAAAGCTTTTGCAGAAGGAGAAAACCACTAAAACGGACTGTTTGAAGAATGCTTTAGATTACACTGTTTGTATCAAGCAAATGACCTGTTTTCATCATCATCATTATGGTTTAATGGATTAGGTATAGTTTTGGAACCTGATTCACTCAACTACGTTTTGACCAGTTTTGTTACTTTTTAAAGCTTTTGCAGAAGGAGAAAACCACTAAAACGGACTGTTTGAAGAATGCTTTAGATTACACTGTTTCTTTTAAGCAAATGACCTGTTTTCATCATCATCATTATGGTTTAATGGATTAGGTATAGTTTTGGAACCTGATTCACTCAACTACGTTTTGACCATTTTTGTTACTTTTTAAAGCTTTTGCAGAAGGAGAAAACCACTAAAACGGACTGTTTGAAGAATGCTTTAGATTACACTGTTTGTATCAAGCAAATGACCTGTTTTCATCATCATCATTATGGTTTAATGGATTAGGTATAGTTTTGGAACCTGATTCACTCAACTACGTTTTGACCATTTTTGTTACTTTTTAAAGCTTTTGCAGAAGGAGAAAACCACTAAAACGGACTGTTTGAAGAATGCTTTAGATTACACTGTTTCTTTTAAGCAAATGACCTGTTTTCATCATCATCATTATGGTTTAATGGATTAGGTATAGTTTTGGAACCTGATTCACTCAACTACGTTTTGACCATTTTTGTTACTTTTTAAAGCTTTTGCAGAAGGAGAAAACCACTAAAACGGACTGTTTGAAGAATGCTTTAGATTACACTGTTTCTTTTAAGCAAATGACCTGTTTTCATCATCATCATTATGGTTTAATGGATTAGGTATAGTTTTGGAACCTGATTCACTCAACTACGTTTTGACCATTATTGTAACTTTGTAAAGCTTTTGCAGAAGGAGAAAAAAGCTAAAACGGACTGTATGAAGAATGTTTAGCTTACACTGTTTTTAACAAGCAAATGACCAGTTTTCATCATTATCATTATGGTATAATGGATTAAGTATAGTTTTAAAACCTGGTTCACTCAACTACGTTTTGAGCATTTTTGTTAGTTTTTAAAGCTTTTGCAGAAGGCAAAAACCACTAAAACGGACGGTAACAGGAATGCTTTAGCTTACACTGTTTCTAACAGGCAAATGACCTGTTTTCATCATTATCATTATGGTATAATGGATTAGGTATAGTTTTGGAACCTGATTCACTCAACTACGTTTTGACCATTTTTGTTACTTTTTAAAGCTTTTGCAGAAGGAGAAAACCACTAAAACGGACTGTTTGAAGAATGCTTTAGATTACACTGTTTGTATCAAGCAAATGACCTGTTTTCATCATCATCATTATGGTTTAATGGATTAGGTATAGTTTTGGAACCTGATTCACTCAACTACGTTTTGACCATTTTTGTTACTTTTTAAAGCTTTTGCAGAAGGAGAAAACCACTAAAACGGACTGTTTGAAGAATGCTTTAGATTACACTGTTTCTTTTAAGCAAATGACCTGTTTTCATCATCATCATTATGGTTTAATGGATTAGGTATAGTTTTGGAACCTGATTCACTCAACTACGTTTTGACCATTTTTGTTACTTTTTAAAGCTTTTGCAGAAGGAGAAAACCACTAAAACGGACTGTTTGAAGAATGCTTTAGATTACACTGTTTGTATCAAGCAAATGACCTGTTTTCATCATCATCATTATGGTTTAATGGATTAGGTATAGTTTTGGAACCTGATTCACTCAACTACGTTTTGACCATTATTGTAACTTTGTAAAGCTTTTGCAGAAGGAGAAAACAGCTAAAACGGACTGTATGAAGAATGTTTAGCTTACACTGTTTCTAACAGGCAAATGACCTGTTTTCATCATTATCATTATGGTATAATGGATTAAGTATAGTTTTGAAACCTGGTTCACTCAACTACGTTTTGAGCATTTTTGTTACTTTTTAAAGCTTTTGCAGAAGGAGAAAACCACTAAAACGGACTGTTTGAAGAATGCTTTAGATTACACTGTTTGTATCAAGCAAATGACCTGTTTTCATCATCATCATTATGGTTTAATGGATTAGGTATAGTTTTGGAACCTGATTCACTCAACTACGTTTTGACCATTATTGTAACTTTGTAAAGCTTTTGCAGAAGGAGAAAACAGCTAAAACGGACTGTATGAAGAATGTTTAGCTTACACTGTTTTTAACAAGCAAATGACCAGTTTTCATCATTATCATTATGGTATAATGGATTAAGTATAGTTTTAAAACCTGGTTCACTCAACTACGTTTTGAGCATTTTTGTTAGTTTTTAAAGCTTTTGCAGAAGGCAAAAACCACTAAAACGGACGGTAAGAGGAATGCTTTAGCTTACACTGTTTCTAACAGGCAAATGACCTGTTTTCATCATTATCATTATGGTATAATGGATTAAGTATAGTTTTGAAACCTGGTTCACTCAACTACGTTTTGAGCATTTTTGGTACTTTTTAAAGCTTTTGCAGAAGGAGAAAACCACTAAAACGGACTGTTTGAAGAATGCTTTAGATTACACTGTTTGTATCAAGCAAATGACCTGTTTTCATCATCATCATTATGGTTTAATGGATTAGGTATTGTTTTGGAACCTGATTCACTCAACTACGTTTTGACCATTTTTGTTACTTTTTAAAGCTTTTGCAGAAGGAGAAAACCACTAAAACGGACTGTTTGAAGAATGCTTTAGATTACACTGTTTGTATCAAGCAAATGACCTGTTTTCATCATCATCATTATGGTTTAATGGATTAGGTATAGTTTTGGAACCTGATTCACTCAACTACGTTTTGACCATTATTGTAACTTTGTAAAGCTTTTGCAGAAGGAGAAAACAGCTAAAACGGACTGTATGAAGAATGTTTAGCTTACACTGTTTCTAACAGGCAAATGACCTGTTTTCATCATTATCATTATGGTATAATGGATTAAGTATAGTTTTGAAACCTGGTTCACTCAACTACGTTTTGAGCATTTTTGTTACTTTTTAAAGCTTTTGCAGAAGGAGAAAACCACTAAAACGGACTGTTTGAAGAATGCTTTAGATTACACTGTTTGTATCAAGCAAATGACCTGTTTTCATCATCATCATTATGGTTTAATGGATTAGGTATAGTTTTGGAACCTGATTCACTCAACTACGTTTTGACCATTATTGTAACTTTGTAAAGCTTTTGCAGAAGGAGAAAACAGCTAAAACGGACTGTATGAAGAATGTTTAGCTTACACTGTTTTTAACAAGCAAATGACCAGTTTTCATCATTATCATTATGGTATAATGGATTAAGTATAGTTTTAAAACCTGGTTCACTCAACTACGTTTTGAGCATTTTTGTTAGTTTTTAAAGCTTTTGCAGAAGGCAAAAACCACTAAAACGGACGGTAACAGGAATGCTTTAGCTTACACTGTTTCTAACAGGCAAATGACCTGTTTTCATCATTATCATTATGGTATAATGGATTAGGTATAGTTTTGGAACCTGATTCACTCAACTACGTTTTGACCATTTTTTTTACTTTTTAAAGCTTTTGCAGAAGGAGAAAACCACTAAAACGGACTGTTTGAAGAATGCTTTAGATTACACTGTTTGTATCAAGCAAATGACCTGTTTTCATCATCATCATTATGGTTTAATGGATTAGGTATAGTTTTGGAACCTGATTCACTCAACTACGTTTTGACCATTTTTGTTACTTTTTAAAGCTTTTGCAGAAGGAGAAAACCACTAAAACGGACTGTTTGAAGAATGCTTTAGATTACACTGTTTCTTTTAAGCAAATGACCTGTTTTCATCATCATCATTATGGTTTAATGGATTAGGTATAGTTTTGGAACCTGATTCACTCAACTACGTTTTGACCATTTTTGTTACTTTTTAAAGCTTTTGCAGAAGGAGAAAACCACTAAAACGGACTGTTTGAAGAATGCTTTAGATTACACTGTTTCTTTTAAGCAAATGACCTGTTTTCATCATCATCATTATGGTTTAATGGATTAGGTATAGTTTTGGAACCTGATTCACTCAACTACGTTTTGACCATTTTTGTTACTTTTTAAAGCTTTTGCAGAAGGAGAAAACCACTAAAACGGACTGTTTGAAGAATGCTTTAGATTACACTGTTTCTTTTAAGCAAATGACCTGTTTTCATCATCATCATTATGGTTTAATGGATTAGGTATAGTTTTGGAACCTGATTCACTCAACTACGTTTTGACCATTTTTGTTACTTTTTAAAGCTTTTGCAGAAGGAGAAAACCACTAAAACGGACTGTTTGAAGAATGCTTTAGATTACACTGTTTCTTTTAAGCAAATGACCTGTTTTCATCATCATCATTATGGTTTAATGGATTAGGTATAGTTTTGGAACCTGATTCACTCAACTACGTTTTGACCATTTTTGTTACTTTTTAAAGCTTTTGCAGAAGGAGAAAACCACTAAAACGGACTGTTTGAAGAATGCTTTAGATTACACTGTTTGTATCAAGCAAATGACCTGTTTTCATCATCATCATTATGGTTTAATGGATTAGGTATAGTTTTGGAACCTGATTCACTCAACTACGTTTTGACCATTATTGTAACTTTGTAAAGCTTTTGCAGAAGGAGAAAACAGCTAAAACGGACTGTATGAAGAATGTTTAGCTTACACTGTTTCTAACAGGCAAATGACCTGTTTTCATCATTATCATTATGGTATAATGGATTAAGTATAGTTTTGAAACCTGGTTCACTCAACTACGTTTTGAGCATTTTTGTTACTTTTTAAAGCTTTTGCAGAAGGAGAAAACCACTAAAACGGACTGTTTGAAGAATGCTTTAGATTACACTGTTTGTATCAAGCAAATGACCTGTTTTCATCATCATCATTATGGTTTAATGGATTAGGTATAGTTTTGGAACCTGATTCACTCAACTACGTTTTGACCATTTTTGTTACTTTTTAAAGCTTTTGCAGAAGGAGAAAACCACTAAAACGGACTGTTTGAAGAATGCTTTAGATTACACTGTTTGTATCAAGCAAATGACCTGTTTTCATCATCATCATTATGGTTTAATGGATTAGGTATAGTTTTGGAACCTGATTCACTCAACTACGTTTTGACCATTATTGTAACTTTGTAAAGCTTTTGCAGAAGGAGAAAACAGCTAAAACGGACTGTATGAAGAATGTTGAGCTTACACTGTTTTTAACAAGCAAATGACCAGTTTTCATCATTATCATTATGGTATAATGGATTAAGTATAGTTTTGGAACCTGATTCACTCAACTACGTTTTGACCATTTTTGTTAGTTTTTAAAGCTTTTGCAGAAGGAGAAAACCACTAAAACGGACTGTTTGAAGAATGCTTTAGATTACACTGTTTGTATCAAGCAAATGACCTGTTTTCATCATCATCATTATGGTTTAATGGATTAGGTATAGTTTTGGAACCTGATTCACTCAACTACGTTTTGACCATTTTTGTTACTTTTTAAAGCTTTTGCAGAAGGAGAAAACCACTAAAACGGACTGTTTGAAGAATGCTTTAGATTACACTGTTTGTATCAAGCAAATGACCTGTTTTCATCATTATCATTATGGTATAATGGATTAAGTATAGTTTTGGAACCTGATTCACTCAACTACGTTTTGACCATTTTTGTTACTTTTTAAAGCTTTTGCAGAAGGAGAAAACCACTAAAACGGACTGTTTGAAGAATGCTTTAGATTACACTGTTTGTATCAAGCAAATGACCTGTTTTCATCATCATCATTATGGTTTAATGGATTAGGTATAGTTTTGGAACCTGATTCACTCAACTACGTTTTGACCATTATTGTAACTTTGTAAAGCTTTTGCAGAAGGAGAAAACAGCTAAAACGGACTGTATGAAGAATGTTTAGCTTACACTGTTTCTAACAGGCAAATGACCTGTTTTCATCATTATCATTATGGTATAATGGATTAAGTATAGTTTTGAAACCTGGTTCACTCAACTACGTTTTGAGCATTTTTGTTACTTTTTAAAGCTTTTGCAGAAGGAGAAAACCACTAAAACGGACTGTTTGAAGAATGCTTTAGATTACACTGTTTGTATCAAGCAAATGACCTGTTTTCATCATCATCATTATGGTTTAATGGATTAGGTATAGTTTTGGAACCTGATTCACTCAACTACGTTTTGACCATTATTGTAACTTTGTAAAGCTTTTGCAGAAGGAGAAAACAGCTAAAACGGACTGTATGAAGAATGTTTAGCTTACACTGTTTTTAACAAGCAAATGACCAGTTTTCATCATTATCATTATGGTATAATGGATTAAGTATAGTTTTAAAACCTGGTTCACTCAACTACGTTTTGAGCATTTTTGTTAGTTTTTAAAGCTTTTGCAGAAGGCAAAAACCACTAAAACGGACGGTAACAGGAATGCTTTAGCTTACACTGTTTCTAACAGGCAAATGACCTGTTTTCATCATTATCATTATGGTATAATGGATTAAGTATAGTTTTGAAACCTGGTTCACTCAACTACGTTTTGAGCATTTTTGGTACTTTTTAAAGCTTTTGCAGAAGGAGAAAACCACTAAAACGGACTGTTTGAAGAATGCTTTAGATTACACTGTTTGTATCAAGCAAATGACCTGTTTTCATCATCATCATTATGGTTTAATGGATTAAGTATAGTTTTGGAACCTGATTCACTTAACTACGTTTTGACCATTATTGTAACTTTGTAAAGCTTTTGCAGAAGGAGAAAACAGCTAAAACGGACTGTATGAAGAATGTTGAGCTTACACTGTTTTTAACAAGCAAATGACCAGTTTTCATCATTATCATTATGGTATAATGGATTAAGTATAGTTTTGGAACCTGATTCACTCAACTACGTTTTGACCATTTTTGTTAGTTTTTAAAGCTTTTGCAGAAGGAGAAAACCACTAAAACGGACTGTTTGAAGAATGCTTTAGATTACACTGTTTGTATCAAGCAAATGACCTGTTTTCATCATCATCATTATGGTTTAATGGATTAGGTATAGTTTTGGAACCTGATTCACTCAACTACGTTTTGACCATTTTTGTTACTTTTTAAAGCTTTTGCAGAAGGAGAAAACCACTAAAACGGACTGTTTGAAGAATGCTTTAGATTACACTGTTTGTATCAAGCAAATGACCTGTTTTCATCATTATCATTATGGTATAATGGATTAAGTATAGTTTTGGAACCTGATTCACTCAACTACGTTTTGACCATTTTTGTTACTTTTTAAAGCTTTTGCAGAAGGAGAAAACCACTAAAACGGACTGTTTGAAGAATGCTTTAGATTACACTGTTTGTATCAAGCAAATGACCTGTTTTCATCATCATCATTATGGTTTAATGGATTAGGTATAGTTTTGGAACCTGATTCACTCAACTACGTTTTGACCATTATTGTAACTTTGTAAAGCTTTTGCAGAAGGAGAAAACAGCTAAAACGGACTGTATGAAGAATGTTTAGCTTACACTGTTTCTAACAGGCAAATGACCTGTTTTCATCATTATCATTATGGTATAATGGATTAAGTATAGTTTTGAAACCTGGTTCACTCAACTACGTTTTGAGCATTTTTGTTACTTTTTAAAGCTTTTGCAGAAGGAGAAAACCACTAAAACGGACTGTTTGAAGAATGCTTTAGATTACACTGTTTGTATCAAGCAAATGACCTGTTTTCATCATCATCATTATGGTTTAATGGATTAGGTATAGTTTTGGAACCTGATTCACTCAACTACGTTTTGACCATTATTGTAACTTTGTAAAGCTTTTGCAGAAGGAGAAAACAGCTAAAACGGACTGTATGAAGAATGTTTAGCTTACACTGTTTTTAACAAGCAAATGACCAGTTTTCATCATTATCATTATGGTATAATGGATTAAGTATAGTTTTAAAACCTGGTTCACTCAACTACGTTTTGAGCATTTTTGTTAGTTTTTAAAGCTTTTGCAGAAGGCAAAAACCACTAAAACGGACGGTAACAGGAATGCTTTAGCTTACACTGTTTCTAACAGGCAAATGACCTGTTTTCATCATTATCATTATGGTATAATGGATTAAGTATAGTTTTGAAACCTGGTTCACTCAACTACGTTTTGAGCATTTTTGGTACTTTTTAAAGCTTTTGCAGAAGGAGAAAACCACTAAAACGGACTGTTTGAAGAATGCTTTAGATTACACTGTTTGTATCAAGCAAATGACCTGTTTTCATCATCATCATTATGGTTTAATGGATTAGGTATAGTTTTGGAACCTGATTCACTCAACTACGTTTTGACCATTTTTGTTACTTTTTAAAGCTTTTGCAGAAGGAGAAAACCACTAAAACGGACTGTTTGAAGAATGCTTTAGATTACACTGTTTGTATCAAGCAAATGACCTGTTTTCATCATCATCATTATGGTTTAATGGATTAGGTATAGTTTTGGAACCTGATTCACTCAACTACGTTTTGACCATTATTGTAACTTTGTAAAGCTTTTGCAGAAGGAGAAAACAGCTAAAACGGACTGTATGAAGAATGTTTAGCTTACACTGTTTCTAACAGGCAGATGACCTGTTTTCATCATTATCATTATGGTATAATGGATTAAGTATAGTTTTGAAACCTGGTTCACTCAACTACGTTTTGAGCATTTTTGTTACTTTTTAAAGCTTTTGCAGAAGGAGAAAACCACTAAAACGGACTGTTTGAAGAATGCTTTAGATTACACTGTTTGTATCAAGCAAATGACCTGTTTTCATCATCATCATTATGGTTTAATGGATTAGGTATAGTTTTGGAACCTGATTCACTCAACTACGTTTTGACCATTATTGTAACTTTGTAAAGCTTTTGCAGAAGGAGAAAACAGCTAAAACGGACTGTATGAAGAATGTTTAGCTTACACTGTTTTTAACAAGCAAATGACCAGTTTTCATCATTATCATTATGGTATAATGGATTAAGTATAGTTTTAAAACCTGGTTCACTCAACTACGTTTTGAGCATTTTTGTTAGTTTTTAAAGCTTTTGCAGAAGGCAAAAACCACTAAAACGGACGGTAACAGGAATGCTTTAGCTTACACTGTTTCTAACAGGCAAATGACCTGTTTTCATCATTATCATTATGGTATAATGGATTAAGTATAGTTTTGAAACCTGGTTCACTCAACTACGTTTTGAGCATTTTTGGTACTTTTTAAAGCTTTTGCAGAAGGAGAAAACCACTAAAACGGACTGTTTGAAGAATGCTTTAGATTACACTGTTTGTATCAAGCAAATGACCTGTTTTCATCATTATCATTATGGTTAATGGATTAAGTATAGTTTTGGAACCTGATTCACTCAACTACGTTTTGACCATTTTTGTTACTTTTTAAAGCTTTTGCAGAAGGAGAAAACCACTAAAACGGACTGTTTGAAGAATGCTTTAGCTTACACTGTTTTTAACAAGCAAATGACCAGTTTTCATCATTATCATTATGGTATAAAGGATTAAGTATAGTTTTGAAACCTGGTTCACTCAACTACGTTTTGAGCATTTTTGTTACTTTTTAAAGCTTTTGCAGAAGGAGAAAACCACTAAAACGGACGGTAAGAGGAATGCTTTAGCTTACACTGTTTCTAACAGGCAAATGACCTGTTTTCATCATTATCATTATGGTATAATGGATTAAGTATAGTTTTGAAACCTGGTTCACTCAACTACGTTTTGAGCATTTTTGTTACTTTTTAAAGCTTTTGCAGAAGGAGAAAACCACTAAAACGGACTGTTTGAAGAATGCTTTAGATTACACTGTTTGTATCAAGCAAATGACCTGTTTTCATCATCATCATTATGGTTTAATGGATTAGGTATAGTTTTGGAACCTGATTCACTCAACTACGTTTTGACCATTATTGTAACTTTGTAAAGCTTTTGCAGAAGGAGAAAACAGCTAAAACGGACTGTATGAAGAATGTTTAGCTTACACTGTTTTTAACAAGCAAATGACCAGTTTTCATCATTATCATTATGGTATAATGGATTAGGTATAGTTTTAAAACCTGGTTCACTCAACTACGTTTTGAGCATTTTTGTTACTTTTTAAAGCTTTTGCAGAAGGAGAAAACCACTAAAACGGACTGTTTGAAGAATGCTTTAGATTACACTGTTTGTATCAAGCAAATGACCTGTTTTCATCATTATCATTATGGTATAAAGGATTAAGTATAGTTTTGAAACCTGGTTCACTCAACTACGTTTTGAGCATTTTTGGTACTTTTTAAAGCTTTTGCAGAAGGAGAAAACCACTAAAACGGACTGTTTGAAGAATGCTTTAGATTACACTGTTTGTATCAAGCAAATTACCTGTTTTCATCATTATCATTATGGTATAATGGATTAAGTATAGTTTTGGAACCTGATTCACTTAACTACGTTTTGACCATTATTGTAACTTTGTAAAGCTTTTGCAGAAGGAGAAAACAGCTAAAACGGACTGTATGAAGAATGTTGAGCTTACACTGTTTTTAACAAGCAAATGACCAGTTTTCATCATTATCATTATGGTATAATGGATTAAGTATAGTTTTGGAACCTGATTCACTCAACTACGTTTTGACCATTTTTGTTAGTTTTTAAAGCTTTTGCAGAAGGAGAAAACCACTAAAACGGACTGTTTGAAGAATGCTTTAGATTACACTGTTTGTATCAAGCAAATGACCTGTTTTCATCATCATCATTATGGTTTAATGGATTAGGTATAGTTTTGGAACCTGATTCACTCAACTACGTTTTGACCATTTTTGTTACTTTTTAAAGCTTTTGCAGAAGGAGAAAACCACTAAAACGGACTGTTTGAAGAATGCTTTAGATTACACTGTTTGTATCAAGCAAATGACCTGTTTTCATCATTATCATTATGGTATAATGGATTAAGTATAGTTTTGGAACCTGATTCACTCAACTACGTTTTGACCATTTTTGTTACTTTTTAAAGCTTTTGCAGAAGGAGAAAACCACTAAAACGGACTGTTTGAAGAATGCTTTAGATTACACTGTTTGTATCAAGCAAATGACCTGTTTTCATCATTATCATTATGGTATAAAGGATTAAGTATAGTTTTGAAACCTGGTTCACTCAACTACGTTTTGAGCATTTTTGTTACTTTTTAAAGCT
This sequence comes from Pungitius pungitius, assembly GCF_949316345.1. Taxonomy (NCBI): domain Eukaryota; kingdom Metazoa; phylum Chordata; class Actinopteri; order Perciformes; family Gasterosteidae; genus Pungitius; species Pungitius pungitius. Next base: position 9,067,963 of record NC_084910.1, on the reverse strand, counting down.
TTTGCAGAAGGAGAAAACCACTAAAACGGACTGTTTGAAGAATGCTTTAGATTACACTGTTTGTATCAAGCAAATGACCTGTTTTCATCATCATCATTATGGTTTAATGGATTAGGTATAGTTTTGGAACCTGATTCACTCAACTACGTTTTGACCATTATTGTAACTTTGTAAAGCTTTTGCAGAAGGAGAAAACAGCTAAAACGGACTGTATGAAGAATGTTTAGCTTACACTGTTTCTAACAGGCAAATGACCTGTTTTCATCATTATCATTATGGTATAATGGATTAAGTATAGTTTTGAAACCTGGTTCACTCAACTACGTTTTGAGCATTTTTGTTACTTTTTAAAGCTTTTGCAGAAGGAGAAAACCACTAAAACGGACTGTTTGAAGAATGCTTTAGATTACACTGTTTGTATCAAGCAAATGACCTGTTTTCATCATCATCATTATGGTTTAATGGATTAGGTATAGTTTTGGAACCTGATTCACTCAACTACGTTTTGACCATTATTGTAACTTTGTAAAGCTTTTGCAGAAGGAGAAAACAGCTAAAACGGACTGTATGAAGAATGTTTAGCTTACACTGTTTTTAACAAGCAAATGACCAGTTTTCATCATTATCATTATGGTATAATGGATTAAGTATAGTTTTAAAACCTGGTTCACTCAACTACGTTTTGAGCATTTTTGTTAGTTTTTAAAGCTTTTGCAGAAGGCAAAAACCACTAAAACGGACGGTAACAGGAATGCTTTAGCTTACACTGTTTCTAACAGGCAAATGACCTGTTTTCATCATTATCATTATGGTATAATGGATTAAGTATAGTTTTGAAACCTGGTTCACTCAACTACGTTTTGAGCATTTTTGGTACTTTTTAAAGCTTTTGCAGAAGGAGAAAACCACTAAAACGGACTGTTTGAAGAATGCTTTAGATTACACTGTTTGTATCAAGCAAATGACCTGTTTTCATCATTATCATTATGGTTAATGGATTAAGTATAGTTTTGGAACCTGATTCACTCAACTACGTTTTGACCATTTTTGTTACTTTTTAAAGCTTTTGCAGAAGGAGAAAACCACTAAAACGGACTGTTTGAAGAATGCTTTAGCTTACACTGTTTTTAACAAGCAAATGACCAGTTTTCATCATTATCATTATGGTATAAAGGATTAAGTATAGTTTTGAAACCTGGTTCACTCAACTACGTTTTGAGCATTTTTGTTACTTTTTAAAGCTTTTGCAGAAGGAGAAAACCACTAAAACGGACGGTAAGAGGAATGCTTTAGCTTACACTGTTTCTAACAGGCAAATGACCTGTTTTCATCATTATCATTATGGTATAATGGATTAAGTATAGTTTTGAAACCTGGTTCACTCAACTACGTTTTGAGCATTTTTGTTACTTTTTAAAGCTTTTGCAGAAGGAGAAAACCACTAAAACGGACTGTTTGAAGAATGCTTTAGATTACACTGTTTGTATCAAGCAAATGACCTGTTTTCATCATCATCATTATGGTTTAATGGATTAGGTATAGTTTTGGAACCTGATTCACTCAACTACGTTTTGACCATTATTGTAACTTTGTAAAGCTTTTGCAGAAGGAGAAAACAGCTAAAACGGACTGTATGAAGAATGTTTAGCTTACACTGTTTTTAACAAGCAAATGACCAGTTTTCATCATTATCATTATGGTATAATGGATTAGGTATAGTTTTAAAACCTGGTTCACTCAACTACGTTTTGAGCATTTTTGTTACTTTTTAAAGCTTTTGCAGAAGGAGAAAACCACTAAAACGGACTGTTTGAAGAATGCTTTAGATTACACTGTTTGTATCAAGCAAATGACCTGTTTTCATCATTATCATTATGGTATAAAGGATTAAGTATAGTTTTGAAACCTGGTTCACTCAACTACGTTTTGAGCATTTTTGGTACTTTTTAAAGCTTTTGCAGAAGGAGAAAACCACTAAAACGGACTGTTTGAAGAATGCTTTAGATTACACTGTTTGTATCAAGCAATTTACCTGTTTTCATCATTATCATTATGGTATAATGGATTAAGTATAGTTTTGGAACCTGATTCACTTAACTACGTTTTGACCATTATTGTAACTTTGTAAAGCTTTTGCAGAAGGAGAAAACAGCTAAAACGGACTGTATGAAGAATGTTGAGCTTACACTGTTTTTAACAAGCAAATGACCAGTTTTCATCATTATCATTATGGTATAATGGATTAAGTATAGTTTTGGAACCTGATTCACTCAACTACGTTTTGACCATTTTTGTTAGTTTTTAAAGCTTTTGCAGAAGGAGAAAACCACTAAAACGGACTGTTTGAAGAATGCTTTAGATTACACTGTTTGTATCAAGCAAATGACCTGTTTTCATCATCATCATTATGGTTTAATGGATTAGGTATAGTTTTGGAACCTGATTCACTCAACTACGTTTTGACCATTTTTGTTACTTTTTAAAGCTTTTGCAGAAGGAGAAAACCACTAAAACGGACTGTTTGAAGAATGCTTTAGATTACACTGTTTGTATCAAGCAAATGACCTGTTTTCATCATTATCATTATGGTATAATGGATTAAGTATAGTTTTGGAACCTGATTCACTCAACTACGTTTTGACCATTTTTGTTACTTTTTAAAGCTTTTGCAGAAGGAGAAAACCACTAAAACGGACTGTTTGAAGAATGCTTTAGATTACACTGTTTGTATCAAGCAAATGACCTGTTTTCATCATTATCATTATGGTATAAAGGATTAAGTATAGTTTTGAAACCTGGTTCACTCAACTACGTTTTGAGCATTTTTGTTACTTTTTAAAGCTTTTGCAGAAGGAGAAAACCACTAAAACGGACTGTTTGAAGAATGCTTTAGATTACACTGTTTGTATCAAGCAAATGACCTGTTTTCATCATCATCATTATGGTTTAATGGATTAGGTATAGTTTTGGAACCTGATTCACTCAACTACGTTTTGACCATTATTGTAACTTTGTAAAGCTTTTGCAGAAGGAGAAAACAGCTAAAACGGACTGTATGAAGAATGTTTAGCTTACACTGTTTCTAACAGGCAAATGACCTGTTTTCATCATTATCATTATGGTATAATGGATTAAGTATAGTTTTGAAACCTGGTTCACTCAACTACGTTTTGAGCATTTTTGTTACTTTTTAAAGCTTTTGCAGAAGGAGAAAACCACTAAAACGGACTGTTTGAAGAATGCTTTAGATTACACTGTTTGTATCAAGCAAATGACCTGTTTTCATCATTATCATTATGGTATAAAGGATTAAGTATAGTTTTGAAACCTGGTTCACTCAACTACGTTTTGAGCATTTTTGTTACTTTTTAAAGCTTTTGCAGAAGGAGAAAACCACTAAAACGGACTGTTTGAAGAATGCTTTAGATTACACTGTTTGTATCAAGCAAATGACCTGTTTTCATCATCATCATTATGGTTTAATGGATTAGGTATAGTTTTGGAACCTGATTCACTCAACTACGTTTTGACCATTTTTGTTACTTTTTAAAGCTTTTGCAGAAGGAGAAAACCACTAAAACGGACTGTTTGAAGAATGCTTTAGATTACACTGTTTGTATCAAGCAAATGACCTGTTTTCATCATTATCATTATGGTATAAAGGATTAAGTATAGTTTTGAAACCTGGTTCACTCAACTACGTTTTGAGCATTTTTGTTACTTTTTAAAGCTTTTGCAGAAGGAGAAAACCACTAAAACGGACTGTTTGAAGAATGCTTTAGATTACACTGTTTGTATCAAGCAAATGACCTGTTTTCATCATCATCATTATGGTTTAATGGATTAGGTATAGTTTTGGAACCTGATTCACTCAACTACGTTTTGACCATTATTGTAACTTTGTAAAGCTTTTGCAGAAGGAGAAAACAGCTAAAACGGACTGTATGAAGAATGTTTAGCTTACACTGTTTCTAACAGGCAAATGACCTGTTTTCATCATTATCATTATGGTATAATGGATTAAGTATAGTTTTGAAACCTGGTTCACTCAACTACGTTTTGAGCATTTTTGGTACTTTTTAAAGCTTTTGCAGAAGGAGAAAACCACTAAAACGGACTGTTTGAAGAATGCTTTAGATTACACTGTTTGTATCAAGCAAATGACCTGTTTTCATCATTATCATTATGGTATAAAGGATTAAGTATAGTTTTGAAACCTGGTTCACTCAACTACGTTTTGAGCATTTTTGTTACTTTTTAAAGCTTTTGCAGAAGGAGAAAACCACTAAAACGGACTGTTTGAAGAATGCTTTAGATTACACTGTTTGTATCAAGCAAATGACCTGTTTTCATCATCATCATTATGGTTTAATGGATTAGGTATAGTTTTGGAACCTGATTCACTCAACTACGTTTTGACCATTTTTGTTACTTTTTAAAGCTTTTGCAGAAGGAGAAAACCACTAAAACGGACTGTTTGAAGAATGCTTTAGATTACACTGTTTGTATCAAGCAAATGACCTGTTTTCATCATTATCATTATGGTATAAAGGATTAAGTATAGTTTTGAAACCTGGTTCACTCAACTACGTTTTGAGCATTTTTGTTACTTTTTAAAGCTTTTGCAGAAGGAGAAAACCACTAAAACGGACTGTTTGAAGAATGCTTTAGATTACACTGTTTGTATCAAGCAAATGACCTGTTTTCATCATCATCATTATGGTTTAATGGATTAGGTATAGTTTTGGAACCTGATTCACTCAACTACGTTTTGACCATTATTGTAACTTTGTAAAGCTTTTGCAGAAGGAGAAAACAGCTAAAACGGACTGTATGAAGAATGTTTAGCTTACACTGTTTCTAACAGGCAAATGACCTGTTTTCATCATTATCATTATGGTATAATGGATTAAGTATAGTTTTGAAACCTGGTTCACTCAACTACGTTTTGAGCATTTTTGGTACTTTTTAAAGCTTTTGCAGAAGGAGAAAACCACTAAAACGGACTGTTTGAAGAATGCTTTAGATTACACTGTTTGTATCAAGCAAATGACCTGTTTTCATCATCATCATTATGGTTTAATGGATTAGGTATAGTTTTGGAACCTGATTCACTCAACTACGTTTTGACCATTATTGTAACTTTGTAAAGCTTTTGCAGAAGGAGAAAACAGCTAAAACGGACTGTATGAAGAATGTTTAGCTTACACTGTTTTTAACAAGCAAATGACCAGTTTTCATCATTATCATTATGGTATAATGGATTAAGTATAGTTTTAAAACCTGGTTCACTCAACTACGTTTTGAGCATTTTTGGTACTTTTTAAAGCTTTTGCAGAAGGCAAAAACCACTAAAACGGACGGTAAGAGGAATGCTTTAGCTTACACTGTTTCTAACAGGCAAATGACCTGTTTTCATCATTATCATTATGGTATAATGGATTAAGTATAGTTTTGAAACCTGGTTCACTCAACTACGTTTTGAGCATTTTTGGTACTTTTTAAAGCTTTTGCAGAAGGCAAAAACCACTAAAACGGACGGTAAGAGGAATGCTTTAGCTTACACTGTTTCTAACAGGCAAATGACCTGTTTTCATCATTATCATTATGGTATAATGGATTAAGTATAGTTTTGAAACCTGGTTCACTCAACTACGTTTTGAGCATTTTTGGTACTTTTTAAAGCTTTTGCAGAAGGAGAAAACCACTAAAACGGACTGTTTGAAGAATGCTTTAGATTACACTGTTTGTATCAAGCAAATGACCTGTTTTCATCATCATCATTATGGTTTAATGGATTAGGTATTGTTTTGGAACCTGATTCACTCAACTACGTTTTGACCATTTTTGTTACTTTTTAAAGCTTTTGCAGAAGGAGAAAACCACTAAAACGGACTGTTTGAAGAATGCTTTAGATTACACTGTTTGTATCAAGCAAATGACCTGTTTTCATCATCATCATTATGGTTTAATGGATTAGGTATAGTTTTGGAACCTGATTCACTCAACTACGTTTTGACCATTATTGTAACTTTGTAAAGCTTTTGCAGAAGGAGAAAACAGCTAAAACGGACTGTTTGAAGAATGCTTTAGATTACACTGTTTGTATCAAGCAAATGACCTGTTTTCATCATTATCATTATGGTATAAAGGATTAAGTATAGTTTTGAAACCTGGTTCACTCAACTACGTTTTGAGCATTATTGTAACTTTGTAAAGCTTTTGCAGAAGGAGAAAACAGCTAAAACGGACTGTTTGAAGAATGCTTTAGATTACAGTGTTTGTATCAAGCAAATGACCTGTTTTCATCATCATCATTATGGTTTAATGGATTAGGTATAGTTTTGGAACCTGATTCACTCAACTACGTTTTGACCATTTTTGTTACTTTTTAAAGCTTTTGCAGAAGGAGAAAACCACTAAAACGGACTGTTTGAAGAATGCTTTAGATTACACTGTTTCTTTTAAGCAAATGACCTGTTTTCATCATCATCATTATGGTTTAATGGATTAGGTATAGTTTTGGAACCTGATTCACTCAACTACGTTTTGACCATTTTTGTTACTTTTTAAAGCTTTTGCAGAAGGAGAAAACCACTAAAACGGACTGTTTGAAGAATGCTTTAGATTACACTGTTTCTTTTAAGCAAATGACCTGTTTTCATCATCATCATTATGGTTTAATGGATTAGGTATAGTTTTGGAACCTGATTCACTCAACTACGTTTTGACCATTTTTGTTACTTTTTAAAGCTTTTGCAGAAGGAGAAAACCACTAAAACTGACTGTTTGAAGAATGCTTTAGATTACACTGTTTCTTTTAAGCAAATGACCTGTTTTCATCATCATCATTATGGTTTAATGGATTAGGTATAGTTTTGGAACCTGATTCACTCAACTACGTTTTGACCATTTTTGTTACTTTTTAAAGCTTTTGCAGAAGGAGAAAACCACTAAAACGGACTGTTTGAAGAATGCTTTAGATTACACTGTTTGTATCAAGCAAATGACCTGTTTTCATCATCATCATTATGGTTTAATGGATTAGGTATAGTTTTGGAACCTGATTCACTCAACTACGTTTTGACCATTATTGTAACTTTGTAAAGCTTTTGCAGAAGGAGAAAACAGCTAAAACGGACTGTATGAAGAATGTTTAGCTTACACTGTTTCTAACAGGCAAATGACCTGTTTTCATCATTATCATTATGGTATAATGGATTAAGTATAGTTTTGAAACCTGGTTCACTCAACTACGTTTTGAGCATTTTTGTTACTTTTTAAAGCTTTTGCAGAAGGAGAAAACCACTAAAACGGACTGTTTGAAGAATGCTTTAGATTACACTGTTTGTATCAAGCAAATGACCTGTTTTCATCATCATCATTATGGTTTAATGGATTAGGTATAGTTTTGGAACCTGATTCACTCAACTACGTTTTGACCATTATTGTAACTTTGTAAAGCTTTTGCAGAAGGAGAAAACAGCTAAAACGGACTGTATGAAGAATGTTTAGCTTACACTGTTTTTAACAAGCAAATGACCAGTTTTCATCATTATCATTATGGTATAATGGATTAAGTATAGTTTTAAAACCTGGTTCACTCAACTACGTTTTGAGCATTTTTGTTACTTTTTAAAGCTTTTGCAGAAGGAGAAAACCACTAAAACGGACTGTTTGAAGAATGCTTTAGATTACACTGTTTGTATCAAGCAAATGACCTGTTTTCATCATTATCATTATGGTATAAAGGATTAAGTATAGTTTTGAAACCTGGTTCACTCAACTACGTTTTGAGCATTTTTGGTACTTTTTAAAGCTTTTGCAGAAGGAGAAAACCACTAAAACGGACTGTTTGAAGAATGCTTTAGATTACACTGTTTGTATCAAGCAAATTACCTGTTTTCATCATTATCATTATGGTATAATGGATTAAGTATAGTTTTGGAACCTGATTCACTTAACTACGTTTTGACCATTATTGTAACTTTGTAAAGCTTTTGCAGAAGGAGAAAACAGCTAAAACGGACTGTATGAAGAATGTTGAGCTTACACTGTTTTTAACAAGCAAATGACCAGTTTTCATCATTATCATTATGGTATAATGGATTAAGTATAGTTTTGGAACCTGATTCACTCAACTACGTTTTGACCATTTTTGTTAGTTTTTAAAGCTTTTGCAGAAGGAGAAAACCACTAAAACGGACTGTTTGAAGAATGCTTTAGATTACACTGTTTGTATCAAGCAAATGACCTGTTTTCATCATCATCATTATGGTTTAATGGATTAGGTATAGTTTTGGAACCTGATTCACTCAACTACGTTTTGACCATTTTTGTTACTTTTTAAAGCTTTTGCAGAAGGAGAAAACCACTAAAACGGACTGTTTGAAGAATGCTTTAGATTACACTGTTTGTATCAAGCAAATGACCTGTTTTCATCATTATCATTATGGTTTAATGGATTAGGTATAGTTTTGGAACCTGATTCACTCAACTACGTTTTGACCATTATTGTAACTTTGTAAAGCTTTTGCAGAAGGAGAAAACAGCTAAAACGGACTGTATGAAGAATGTTTAGCTTACACTGTTTCTAACAGGCAAATGACCTGTTTTCATCATTATCATTATGGTATAATGGATTAAGTATAGTTTTGAAACCTGGTTCACTCAACTACGTTTTGAGCATTTTTGTTACTTTTTAAAGCTTTTGCAGAAGGAGAAAACCACTAAAACGGACTGTTTGAAGAATGCTTTAGATTACACTGTTTGTATCAAGCAAATGACCTGTTTTCATCATCATCATTATGGTTTAATGGATTAGGTATAGTTTTGGAACCTGATTCACTCAACTACGTTTTGACCATTATTGTAACTTTGTAAAGCTTTTGCAGAAGGAGAAAACAGCTAAAACGGACTGTATGAAGAATGTTTAGCTTACACTGTTTTTAACAAGCAAATGACCAGTTTTCATCATTATCATTATGGTATAATGGATTAAGTATAGTTTTAAAACCTGGTTCACTCAACTACGTTTTGAGCATTTTTGTTAGTTTTTAAAGCTTTTGCAGAAGGCAAAAACCACTAAAACGGACGGTAACAGGAATGCTTTAGCTTACACTGTTTCTAACAGGCAAATGACCTGTTTTCATCATTATCATTATGGTATAATGGATTAAGTATAGTTTTGAAACCTGGTTCACTCAACTACGTTTTGAGCATTTTTGGTACTTTTTAAAGCTTTTGCAGAAGGAGAAAACCACTAAAACGGACTGTTTGAAGAATGCTTTAGATTACACTGTTTGTATCAAGCAAATGACCTGTTTTCATCATCATCATTATGGTTTAATGGATTAGGTATAGTTTTGGAACCTGATTCACTCAACTACGTTTTGACCATTTTTGTTACTTTTTAAAGCTTTTGCAGAAGGAGAAAACCACTAAAACGGACTGTTTGAAGAATGCTTTAGATTACACTGTTTGTATCAAGCAAATGACCTGTTTTCATCATCATCATTATGGTTTAATGGATTAGGTATAGTTTTGGAACCTGATTCACTCAACTACGTTTTGACCATTATTGTAACTTTGTAAAGCTTTTGCAGAAGGAGAAAACAGCTAAAACGGACTGTATGAAGAATGTTTAGCTTACACTGTTTCTAACAGGCAAATGACCTGTTTTCATCATTATCATTATGGTATAATGGATTAAGTATAGTTTTGAAACCTGGTTCACTCAACTACGTTTTGAGCATTTTTGTTACTTTTTAAAGCTTTTGCAGAAGGAGAAAACCACTAAAACGGACTGTTTGAAGAATGCTTTAGATTACACTGTTTGTATCAAGCAAATGACCTGTTTTCATCATCATCATTATGGTTTAATGGATTAGGTATAGTTTTGGAACCTGATTCACTCAACTACGTTTTGACCATTATTGTAACTTTGTAAAGCTTTTGCAGAAGGAGAAAACAGCTAAAACGGACTGTATGAAGAATGTTTAGCTTACACTGTTTTTAACAAGCAAATGACCAGTTTTCATCATTATCATTATGGTATAATGGATTAAGTATAGTTTTAAAACCTGGTTCACTCAACTACGTTTTGAGCATTTTTGTTAGTTTTTAAAGCTTTTGCAGAAGGCAAAAACCACTAAAACGGACGGTAACAGGAATGCTTTAGCTTACACTGTTTCTAACAGGCAAATGACCTGTTTTCATCATTATCATTATGGTATAATGGATTAAGTATAGTTTTGAAACCTGGTTCACTCAACTACGTTTTGAGCATTTTTGGTACTTTTTAAAGCTTTTGCAGAAGGAGAAAACCACTAAAACGGACTGTTTGAAGAATGCTTTAGATTACACTGTTTGTATCAAGCAAATGACCTGTTTTCATCATTATCATTATGGTTAATGGATTAAGTATAGTTTTGGAACCTGATTCACTCAACTACGTTTTGACCATTTTTGTTACTTTTTAAAGCTTTTGCAGAAGGAGAAAACCACTAAAACGGACTGTTTGAAGAATGCTTTAGCTTACACTGTTTTTAACAAGCAAATGACCAGTTTTCATCATTATCATTATGGTATAAAGGATTAAGTATAGTTTTGAAACCTGGTTCACTCAACTACGTTTTGAGCATTTTTGTTACTTTTTAAAGCTTTTGCAGAAGGAGAAAACCACTAAAACGGACGGTAAGAGGAATGCTTTAGCTTACACTGTTTCTAACAGGCAAATGACCTGTTTTCATCATTATCATTATGGTATAATGGATTAAGTATAGTTTTGAAACCTGGTTCACTCAACTACGTTTTGAGCATTTTTGTTACTTTTTAAAGCTTTTGCAGAAGGAGAAAACCACTAAAACGGACTGTTTGAAGAATGCTTTAGATTACACTGTTTGTATCAAGCAAATGACCTGTTTTCATCATCATCATTATGGTTTAATGGATTAGGTATAGTTTTGGAACCTGATTCACTCAACTACGTTTTGACCATTATTGTAACTTTGTAAAGCTTTTGCAGAAGGAGAAAACAGCTAAAACGGACTGTATGAAGAATGTTTAGCTTACACTGTTTTTAACAAGCAAATGACCAGTTTTCATCATTATCATTATGGTATAATGGATTAGGTATAGTTTTAAAACCTGGTTCACTCAACTACGTTTTGAGGATTTTTGTTACTTTTTAAAGCTTTTGCAGAAGGAGAAAACCACTAAAACGGACTGTTTGAAGAATGCTTTAGATTACACTGTTTGTATCAAGCAAATGACCTGTTTTCATCATTATCATTATGGTATAAAGGATTAAGTATAGTTTTGAAACCTGGTTCACTCAACTACGTTTTGAGCATTTTTGGTACTTTTTAAAGCTTTTGCAGAAGGAGAAAACCACTAAAACGGACTGTTTGAAGAATGCTTTAGATTACACTGTTTGTATCAAGCAAATTACCTGTTTTCATCATTATCATTATGGTATAATGGATTAAGTATAGTTTTGGAACCTGATTCACTTAACTACGTTTTGACCATTATTGTAACTTTGTAAAGCTTTTGCAGAAGGAGAAAACAGCTAAAACGGACTGTATGAAGAATGTTGAGCTTACACTGTTTTTAACAAGCAAATGACCAGTTTTCATCATTATCATTATGGTATAATGGATTAAGTATAGTTTTGGAACCTGATTCACTCAACTACGTTTTGACCATTTTTGTTAGTTTTTAAAGCTTTTGCAGAAGGAGAAAACCACTAAAACGGACTGTTTGAAGAATGCTTTAGATTACACTGTTTGTATCAAGCAAATGACCTGTTTTCATCATCATCATTATGGTTTAATGGATTAGGTATAGTTTTGGAACCTGATTCACTCAACTACGTTTTGACCATTTTTGTTACTTTTTAAAGCTTTTGCAGAAGGAGAAAACCACTAAAACGGACTGTTTGAAGAATGCTTTAGATTACACTGTTTGTATCAAGCAAATGACCTGTTTTCATCATTATCATTATGGTATAATGGATTAAGTATAGTTTTGGAACCTGATTCACTCAACTACGTTTTGACCATTTTTGTTACTTTTTAAAGCTTTTGCAGAAGGAGAAAACCACTAAAACGGACTGTTTGAAGAATGCTTTAGATTACACTGTTTGTATCAAGCAAATGACCTGTTTTCATCATTATCATTATGGTATAAAGGATTAAGTATAGTTTTGAAACCTGGTTCACTCAACTACGTTTTGAGCATTTTTGTTACTTTTTAAAGCTTTTGCAGAAGGAGAAAACCACTAAAACGGACTGTTTGAAGAATGCTTTAGATTACACTGTTTGTATCAAGCAAATGACCTGTTTTCATCATCATCATTATGGTTTAATGGATTAGGTATAGTTTTGGAACCTGATTCACTCAACTACGTTTTGACCATTATTGTAACTTTGTAAAGCTTTTGCAGAAGGAGAAAACAGCTAAAACGGACTGTATGAAGAATGTTTAGCTTACACTGTTTCTAACAGGCAAATGACCTGTTTTCATCATTATCATTATGGTATAATGGATTAAGTATAGTTTTGAAACCTGGTTCACTCAACTACGTTTTGAGCATTTTTGTTACTTTTTAAAGCTTTTGCAGAAGGAGAAAACCACTAAAACGGACTGTTTGAAGAATGCTTTAGATTACACTGTTTGTATCAAGCAAATGACCTGTTTTCATCATTATCATTATGGTATAAAGGATTAAGTATAGTTTTGAAACCTGGTTCACTCAACTACGTTTTGAGCATTTTTGTTACTTTTTAAAGCTTTTGCAGAAGGAGAAAACCACTAAAACGGACTGTTTGAAGAATGCTTTAGATTACACTGTTTGTATCAAGCAAATGACCTGTTTTCATCATCATCATTATGGTTTAATGGATTAGGTATAGTTTTGGAACCTGATTCACTCAACTACGTTTTGACCATTTTTGTTACTTTTTAAAGCTTTTGCAGAAGGAGAAAACCACTAAAACGGACTGTTTGAAGAATGCTTTAGATTACACTGTTTGTATCAAGCAAATGACCTGTTTTCATCATTATCATTATGGTATAAAGGATTAAGTATAGTTTTGAAACCTGGTTCACTCAACTACGTTTTGAGCATTTTTGTTACTTTTTAAAGCTTTTGCAGAAGGAGAAAACCACTAAAACGGACTGTTTGAAGAATGCTTTAGATTACACTGTTTGTATCAAGCAAATGACCTGTTTTCATCATCATCATTATGGTTTAATGGATTAGGTATAGTTTTGGAACCTGATTCACTCAACTACGTTTTGACCATTATTGTAACTTTGTAAAGCTTTTGCAGAAGGAGAAAACAGCTAAAACGGACTGTATGAAGAATGTTTAGCTTACACTGTTTCTAACAGGCAAATGACCTGTTTTCATCATTATCATTATGGTATAATGGATTAAGTATAGTTTTGAAACCTGGTTCACTCAACTACGTTTTGAGCATTTTTGGTACTTTTTAAAGCTTTTGCAGAAGGAGAAAACCACTAAAACGGACTGTTTGAAGAATGCTTTAGATTACACTGTTTGTATCAAGCAAATGACCTGTTTTCATCATCATCATTATGGTTTAATGGATTAGGTATAGTTTTGGAACCTGATTCACTCAACTACGTTTTGACCATTATTGTAACTTTGTAAAGCTTTTGCAGAAGGAGAAAACAGCTAAAACGGACTGTATGAAGAATGTTTAGCTTACACTGTTTTTAACAAGCAAATGACCAGTTTTCATCATTATCATTATGGTATAATGGATTAAGTATAGTTTTAAAACCTGGTTCACTCAACTACGTTTTGAGCATTTTTGTTAGTTTTTAAAGCTTTTGCAGAAGGCAAAAACCACTAAAACGGACGGTAACAGGAATGCTTTAGCTTACACTGTTTCTAACAGGCAAATGACCTGTTTTCATCATTATCATTATGGTATAATGGATTAGGTATAGTTTTGGAACCTGATTCACTCAACTACGTTTTGACCATTTTTTTTACTTTTTAAAGCTTTTGCAGAAGGAGAAAACCACTAAAACGGACTGTTTGAAGAATGCTTTAGATTACACTGTTTGTATCAAGCAAATGACCTGTTTTCATCATCATCATTATGGTTTAATGGATTAGGTATAGTTTTGGAACCTGATTCACTCAACTACGTTTTGACCATTTTTGTTACTTTTTAAAGCTTTTGCAGAAGGAGAAAACCACTAAAACGGACTGTTTGAAGAATGCTTTAGATTACACTGTTTCTTTTAAGCAAATGACCTGTTTTCATCATCATCATTATGGTTTAATGGATTAGGTATAGTTTTGGAACCTGATTCACTCAACTACGTTTTGACCATTTTTGTTACTTTTTAAAGCTTTTGCAGAAGGAGAAAACAACTAAAACGGACTGTTTGAAGAATGCTTTAGATTACACTGTTTCTTTTAAGCAAATGACCTGTTTTCATCATCATCATTATGGTTTAATGGATTAGGTATAGTTTTGGAACCTGATTCACTCAACTACGTTTTGACCATTTTTGTTACTTTTTAAAGCTTTTGCAGAAGGAGAAAACCACTAAAACGGACTGTTTGAAGAATGCTTTAGATTACACTGTTTCTTTTAAGCAAATGACCTGTTTTCATCATCATCATTATGGTTTAATGGATTAGGTATAGTTTTGGAACCTGATTCACTCAACTACGTTTTGACCATTTTTGTTACTTTTTAAAGCTTTTGCAGAAGGAGAAAACCACTAAAACGGACTGTTTGAAGAATGCTTTAGATTACACTGTTTCTTTTAAGCAAATGACCTGTTTTCATCATCATCATTATGGTTTAATGGATTAGGTATAGTTTTGGAACCTGATTCACTCAACTACGTTTTGACCATTTTTGTTACTTTTTAAAGCTTTTGCAGAAGGAGAAAACCACTAAAACGGACTGTTTGAAGAATGCTTTAGATTACACTGTTTGTATCAAGCAAATGACCTGTTTTCATCATCATCATTATGGTTTAATGGATTAGGTATAGTTTTGGAACCTGATTCACTCAACTACGTTTTGACCATTATTGTAACTTTGTAAAGCTTTTGCAGAAGGAGAAAACAGCTAAAACGGACTGTATGAAGAATGTTTAGCTTACACTGTTTTTAACAAGCAAATGACCAGTTTTCATCATTATCATTATGGTATAATGGATTAGGTATAGTTTTAAAACCTGGTTCACTCAACTACGTTTTGAGCATTTTTGTTACTTTTTAAAGCTTTTGCAGAAGGAGAAAACCACTAAAACGGACTGTTTGAAGAATGCTTTAGATTACACTGTTTGTATCAAGCAAATGACCTGTTTTCATCATTATCATTATGGTATAAAGGATTAAGTATAGTTTTGAAACCTGGTTCACTCAACTACGTTTTGAGCATTTTTGGTACTTTTTAAAGCTTTTGCAGAAGGAGAAAACCACTAAAACGGACTGTTTGAAGAATGCTTTAGATTACACTGTTTGTATCAAGCAAATTACCTGTTTTCATCATTATCATTATGGTATAATGGATTAAGTATAGTTTTGGAACCTGATTCACTTAACTACGTTTTGACCATTATTGTAACTTTGTAAAGCTTTTGCAGAAGGAGAAAACAGCTAAAACGGACTGTATGAAGAATGTTGAGCTTACACTGTTTTTAACAAGCAAATGACCAGTTTTCATCATTATCATTATGGTATAATGGATTAAGTATAGTTTTGGAACCTGATTCACTCAACTACGTTTTGACCATTTTTGTTAGTTTTTAAAGCTTTTGCAGAAGGAGAAAACCACTAAAACGGACTGTTTGAAGAATGCTTTAGATTACACTGTTTGTATCAAGCAAATGACCTGTTTTCATCATCATCATTATGGTTTAATGGATTAGGTATAGTTTTGGAACCTGATTCACTCAACTACGTTTTGACCATTTTTGTTACTTTTTAAAGCTTTTGCAGAAGGAGAAAACCACTAAAACGGACTGTTTGAAGAATGCTTTAGATTACACTGTTTGTATCAAGCAAATGACCTGTTTTCATCATTATCATTATGGTATAATGGATTAAGTATAGTTTTGGAACCTGATTCACTCAACTACGTTTTGACCATTTTTGTTACTTTTTAAAGCTTTTGCAGAAGGAGAAAACCACTAAAACGGACTGTTTGAAGAATGCTTTAGATTACACTGTTTGTATCAAGCAAATGACCTGTTTTCATCATTATCATTATGGTATAAAGGATTAAGTATAGTTTTGAAACCTGGTTCACTCAACTACGTTTTGAGCATTTTTGTTACTTTTTAAAGCTTTTGCAGAAGGAGAAAACCACTAAAACGGACTGTTTGAAGAATGCTTTAGATTACACTGTTTGTATCAAGCAAATGACCTGTTTTCATCATCATCATTATGGTTTAATGGATTAGGTATAGTTTTGGAACCTGATTCACTCAACTACGTTTTGACCATTATTGTAACTTTGTAAAGCTTTTGCAGAAGGAGAAAACAGCTAAAACGGACTGTATGAAGAATGTTTACCTTACACTGTTTCTAACAGGCAAATGACCTGTTTTCATCATTATCATTATGGTATAATGGATTAAGTATAGTTTTGAAACCTGGTTCACTCAAC
Source organism: Pungitius pungitius (assembly GCF_949316345.1). NCBI lineage: Eukaryota > Metazoa > Chordata > Actinopteri > Perciformes > Gasterosteidae > Pungitius > Pungitius pungitius. The sequence continues at coordinate 9,051,290 of NC_084910.1, read as the reverse complement.
TACGTTTTGAGCATTTTTGTTACTTTTTAAAGCTTTTGCAGAAGGAGAAAACCACTAAAACGGACTGTTTGAAGAATGCTTTAGATTACACTGTTTGTATCAAGCAAATGACCTGTTTTCATCATTATCATTATGGTATAAAGGATTAAGTATAGTTTTGAAACCTGGTTCACTCAACTACGTTTTGAGCATTTTTGTTACTTTTTAAAGCTTTTGCAGAAGGAGAAAACCACTAAAACGGACTGTTTGAAGAATGCTTTAGATTACACTGTTTGTATCAAGCAAATGACCTGTTTTCATCATCATCATTATGGTTTAATGGATTAGGTATAGTTTTGGAACCTGATTCACTCAACTACGTTTTGACCATTTTTGTTACTTTTTAAAGCTTTTGCAGAAGGAGAAAACCACTAAAACGGACTGTTTGAAGAATGCTTTAGATTACACTGTTTGTATCAAGCAAATGACCTGTTTTCATCATTATCATTATGGTATAAAGGATTAAGTATAGTTTTGAAACCTGGTTCACTCAACTACGTTTTGAGCATTTTTGTTACTTTTTAAAGCTTTTGCAGAAGGAGAAAACCACTAAAACGGACTGTTTGAAGAATGCTTTAGATTACACTGTTTGTATCAAGCAAATGACCTGTTTTCATCATCATCATTATGGTTTAATGGATTAGGTATAGTTTTGGAACCTGATTCACTCAACTACGTTTTGACCATTATTGTAACTTTGTAAAGCTTTTGCAGAAGGAGAAAACAGCTAAAACGGACTGTATGAAGAATGTTTAGCTTACACTGTTTCTAACAGGCAAATGACCTGTTTTCATCATTATCATTATGGTATAATGGATTAAGTATAGTTTTGAAACCTGGTTCACTCAACTACGTTTTGAGCATTTTTGGTACTTTTTAAAGCTTTTGCAGAAGGAGAAAACCACTAAAACGGACTGTTTGAAGAATGCTTTAGATTACACTGTTTGTATCAAGCAAATGACCTGTTTTCATCATCATCATTATGGTTTAATGGATTAGGTATAGTTTTGGAACCTGATTCACTCAACTACGTTTTGACCATTATTGTAACTTTGTAAAGCTTTTGCAGAAGGAGAAAACAGCTAAAACGGACTGTATGAAGAATGTTTAGCTTACACTGTTTTTAACAAGCAAATGACCAGTTTTCATCATTATCATTATGGTATAATGGATTAAGTATAGTTTTAAAACCTGGTTCACTCAACTACGTTTTGAGCATTTTTGTTAGTTTTTAAAGCTTTTGCAGAAGGCAAAAACCACTAAAACGGACGGTAACAGGAATGCTTTAGCTTACACTGTTTCTAACAGGCAAATGACCTGTTTTCATCATTATCATTATGGTATAATGGATTAGGTATAGTTTTGGAACCTGATTCACTCAACTACGTTTTGACCATTTTTTTTACTTTTTAAAGCTTTTGCAGAAGGAGAAAACCACTAAAACGGACTGTTTGAAGAATGCTTTAGATTACACTGTTTGTATCAAGCAAATGACCTGTTTTCATCATCATCATTATGGTTTAATGGATTAGGTATAGTTTTGGAACCTGATTCACTCAACTACGTTTTGACCATTTTTGTTACTTTTTAAAGCTTTTGCAGAAGGAGAAAACCACTAAAACGGACTGTTTGAAGAATGCTTTAGATTACACTGTTTCTTTTAAGCAAATGACCTGTTTTCATCATCATCATTATGGTTTAATGGATTAGGTATAGTTTTGGAACCTGATTCACTCAACTACGTTTTGACCATTTTTGTTACTTTTTAAAGCTTTTGCAGAAGGAGAAAACCACTAAAACGGACTGTTTGAAGAATGCTTTAGATTACACTGTTTCTTTTAAGCAAATGACCTGTTTTCATCATCATCATTATGGTTTAATGGATTAGGTATAGTTTTGGAACCTGATTCACTCAACTACGTTTTGACCATTTTTGTTACTTTTTAAAGCTTTTGCAGAAGGAGAAAACCACTAAAACGGACTGTTTGAAGAATGCTTTAGATTACACTGTTTCTTTTAAGCAAATGACCTGTTTTCATCATCATCATTATGGTTTAATGGATTAGGTATAGTTTTGGAACCTGATTCACTCAACTACGTTTTGACCATTTTTGTTACTTTTTAAAGCTTTTGCAGAAGGAGAAAACCACTAAAACGGACTGTTTGAAGAATGCTTTAGATTACACTGTTTCTTTTAAGCAAATGACCTGTTTTCATCATCATCATTATGGTTTAATGGATTAGGTATAGTTTTGGAACCTGATTCACTCAACTACGTTTTGACCATTTTTGTTACTTTTTAAAGCTTTTGCAGAAGGAGAAAACCACTAAAACGGACTGTTTGAAGAATGCTTTAGATTACACTGTTTGTATCAAGCAAATGACCTGTTTTCATCATCATCATTATGGTTTAATGGATTAGGTATAGTTTTGGAACCTGATTCACTCAACTACGTTTTGACCATTATTGTAACTTTGTAAAGCTTTTGCAGAAGGAGAAAACAGCTAAAACGGACTGTATGAAGAATGTTTAGCTTACACTGTTTCTAACAGGCAAATGACCTGTTTTCATCATTATCATTATGGTATAATGGATTAAGTATAGTTTTGAAACCTGGTTCACTCAACTACGTTTTGAGCATTTTTGTTACTTTTTAAAGCTTTTGCAGAAGGAGAAAACCACTAAAACGGACTGTTTGAAGAATGCTTTAGATTACACTGTTTGTATCAAGCAAATGACCTGTTTTCATCATCATCATTATGGTTTAATGGATTAGGTATAGTTTTGGAACCTGATTCACTCAACTACGTTTTGACCATTATTGTAACTTTGTAAAGCTTTTGCAGAAGGAGAAAACAGCTAAAACGGACTGTATGAAGAATGTTTAGCTTACACTGTTTTTAACAAGCAAATGACCAGTTTTCATCATTATCATTATGGTATAATGGATTAAGTATAGTTTTAAAACCTGGTTCACTCAACTACGTTTTGAGCATTTTTGTTACTTTTTAAAGCTTTTGCAGAAGGAGAAAACCACTAAAACGGACTGTTTGAAGAATGCTTTAGATTACACTGTTTGTATCAAGCAAATGACCTGTTTTCATCATTATCATTATGGTATAAAGGATTAAGTATAGTTTTGAAACCTGGTTCACTCAACTACGTTTTGAGCATTTTTGGTACTTTTTAAAGCTTTTGCAGAAGGAGAAAACCACTAAAACGGACTGTTTGAAGAATGCTTTAGATTACACTGTTTGTATCAAGCAAATTACCTGTTTTCATCATTATCATTATGGTATAATGGATTAAGTATAGTTTTGGAACCTGATTCACTTAACTACGTTTTGACCATTATTGTAACTTTGTAAAGCTTTTGCAGAAGGAGAAAACAGCTAAAACGGACTGTATGAAGAATGTTGAGCTTACACTGTTTTTAACAAGCAAATGACCAGTTTTCATCATTATCATTATGGTATAATGGATTAAGTATAGTTTTGGAACCTGATTCACTCAACTACGTTTTGACCATTTTTGTTAGTTTTTAAAGCTTTTGCAGAAGGAGAAAACCACTAAAACGGACTGTTTGAAGAATGCTTTAGATTACACTGTTTGTATCAAGCAAATGACCTGTTTTCATCATCATCATTATGGTTTAATGGATTAGGTATAGTTTTGGAACCTGATTCACTCAACTACGTTTTGACCATTTTTGTTACTTTTTAAAGCTTTTGCAGAAGGAGAAAACCACTAAAACGGACTGTTTGAAGAATGCTTTAGATTACACTGTTTGTATCAAGCAAATGACCTGTTTTCATCATTATCATTATGGTATAATGGATTAAGTATAGTTTTGGAACCTGATTCACTCAACTACGTTTTGACCATTTTTGTTACTTTTTAAAGCTTTTGCAGAAGGAGAAAACCACTAAAACGGACTGTTTGAAGAATGCTTTAGATTACACTGTTTGTATCAAGCAAATGACCTGTTTTCATCATCATCATTATGGTTTAATGGATTAGGTATAGTTTTGGAACCTGATTCACTCAACTACGTTTTGACCATTATTGTAACTTTGTAAAGCTTTTGCAGAAGGAGAAAACAGCTAAAACGGACGGTAACAGGAATGCTTTAGCTTACACTGTTTCTAACAGGCAAATGACCTGTTTTCATCATTATCATTATGGTATAATGGATTAAGTATAGTTTTGAAACCTGGTTCACTCAACTACGTTTTGAGCATTTTTGGTACTTTTTAAAGCTTTTGCAGAAGGAGAAAACCACTAAAACGGACTGTTTGAAGAATGCTTTAGATTACACTGTTTGTATCAAGCAAATGACCTGTTTTCATCATCATCATTATGGTTTAATGGATTAGGTATAGTTTTGGAACCTGATTCACTCAACTACGTTTTGACCATTTTTGTTACTTTTTAAAGCTTTTGCAGAAGGAGAAAACCACTAAAACGGACTGTTTGAAGAATGCTTTAGATTACACTGTTTGTATCAAGCAAATGACCTGTTTTCATCATCATCATTATGGTTTAATGGATTAGGTATAGTTTTGGAACCTGATTCACTCAACTACGTTTTGACCATTATTGTAACTTTGTAAAGCTTTTGCAGAAGGAGAAAACAGCTAAAACGGACTGTATGAAGAATGTTTAGCTTACACTGTTTCTAACAGGCAAATGACCTGTTTTCATCATTATCATTATGGTATAATGGATTAAGTATAGTTTTGAAACCTGGTTCACTCAACTACGTTTTGAGCATTTTTGTTACTTTTTAAAGCTTTTGCAGAAGGAGAAAACCACTAAAACGGACTGTTTGAAGAATGCTTTAGATTACACTGTTTGTATCAAGCAAATGACCTGTTTTCATCATCATCATTATGGTTTAATGGATTAGGTATAGTTTTGGAACCTGATTCACTCAACTACGTTTTGACCATTATTGTAACTTTGTAAAGCTTTTGCAGAAGGAGAAAACAGCTAAAACGGACTGTATGAAGAATGTTTAGCTTACACTGTTTTTAACAAGCAAATGACCAGTTTTCATCATTATCATTATGGTATAATGGATTAAGTATAGTTTTAAAACCTGGTTCACTCAACTACGTTTTGAGCATTTTTGTTAGTTTTTAAAGCTTTTGCAGAAGGCAAAAACCACTAAAACGGACGGTAACAGGAATGCTTTAGCTTACACTGTTTCTAACAGGCAAATGACCTGTTTTCATCATTATCATTATGGTATAATGGATTAAGTATAGTTTTGAAACCTGGTTCACTCAACTACGTTTTGAGCATTTTTGGTACTTTTTAAAGCTTTTGCAGAAGGAGAAAACCACTAAAACGGACTGTTTGAAGAATGCTTTAGATTACACTGTTTGTATCAAGCAAATGACCTGTTTTCATCATTATCATTATGGTTAATGGATTAAGTATAGTTTTGGAACCTGATTCACTCAACTACGTTTTGACCATTTTTGTTACTTTTTAAAGCTTTTGCAGAAGGAGAAAACCACTAAAACGGACTGTTTGAAGAATGCTTTAGCTTACACTGTTTTTAACAAGCAAATGACCAGTTTTCATCATTATCATTATGGTATAAAGGATTAAGTATAGTTTTGAAACCTGGTTCACTCAACTACGTTTTGAGCATTTTTGTTACTTTTTAAAGCTTTTGCAGAAGGAGAAAACCACTAAAACGGACGGTAAGAGGAATGCTTTAGCTTACACTGTTTCTAACAGGCAAATGACCTGTTTTCATCATTATCATTATGGTATAATGGATTAAGTATAGTTTTGAAACCTGGTTCACTCAACTACGTTTTGAGCATTTTTGTTACTTTTTAAAGCTTTTGCAGAAGGAGAAAACCACTAAAACGGACTGTTTGAAGAATGCTTTAGATTACACTGTTTGTATCAAGCAAATGACCTGTTTTCATCATCATCATTATGGTTTAATGGATTAGGTATAGTTTTGGAACCTGATTCACTCAACTACGTTTTGACCATTATTGTAACTTTGTAAAGCTTTTGCAGAAGGAGAAAACAGCTAAAACGGACTGTATGAAGAATGTTTAGCTTACACTGTTTTTAACAAGCAAATGACCAGTTTTCATCATTATCATTATGGTATAATGGATTAGGTATAGTTTTAAAACCTGGTTCACTCAACTACGTTTTGAGCATTTTTGTTACTTTTTAAAGCTTTTGCAGAAGGAGAAAACCACTAAAACGGACTGTTTGAAGAATGCTTTAGATTACACTGTTTGTATCAAGTAAATGACCTGTTTTCATCATTATCATTATGGTATAAAGGATTAAGTATAGTTTTGAAACCTGGTTCACTCAACTACGTTTTGAGCATTTTTGGTACTTTTTAAAGCTTTTGCAGAAGGAGAAAACCACTAAAACGGACTGTTTGAAGAATGCTTTAGATTACACTGTTTGTATCAAGCAAATTACCTGTTTTCATCATTATCATTATGGTATAATGGATTAAGTATAGTTTTGGAACCTGATTCACTTAACTACGTTTTGACCATTATTGTAACTTTGTAAAGCTTTTGCAGAAGGAGAAAACAGCTAAAACGGACTGTATGAAGAATGTTTAGCTTACACTGTTTCTAACAGGCAAATGACCTGTTTTCATCATTATCATTATGGTATAATGGATTAAGTATAGTTTTGAAACCTGGTTCACTCAACTACGTTTTGAGCATTTTTGTTACTTTTTAAAGCTTTTGCAGAAGGAGAAAACCACTAAAACGGACTGTTTGAAGAATGCTTTAGATTACACTGTTTGTATCAAGCAAATGACCTGTTTTCATCATTATCATTATGGTATAAAGGATTAAGTATAGTTTTGAAACCTGGTTCACTCAACTACGTTTTGAGCATTTTTGTTACTTTTTAAAGCTTTTGCAGAAGGAGAAAACCACTAAAACGGACTGTTTGAAGAATGCTTTAGATTACACTGTTTGTATCAAGCAAATGACCTGTTTTCATCATTATCATTATGGTATAATGGATTAAGTATAGTTTTGGAACCTGATTCACTTAACTACGTTTTGACCATTATTGTAACTTTGTAAAGCTTTTGCAGAAGGAGAAAACAGCTAAAACGGACTGTATGAAGAATGTTGAGCTTACACTGTTTTTAACAAGCAAATGACCAGTTTTCATCATTATCATTATGGTATAACGGATTAAGTATAGTTTTAGAACCTGATTCACTCAACTACGTTTTGACCATTTTTGTTAGTTTTTAAAGCTTTTGCAGAAGGAGAAAACCACTAAAACGGACTGTTTGAAGAATGCTTTAGATTACACTGTTTGTATCAAGCAAATGACCTGTTTTCATCATCATCATTATGGTTTAATGGATTAGGTATAGTTTTGGAACCTGATTCACTCAACTACGTTTTGACCATTTTTGTTACTTTTTAAAGCTTTTGCAGAAGGAGAAAACCACTAAAACGGACTGTTTGAAGAATGCTTTAGATTACACTGTTTGTATCAAGCAAATGACCTGTTTTCATCATCATCATTATGGTTTAATGGATTAGGTATAGTTTTGGAACCTGATTCACTCAACTACGTTTTGACCATTTTTGTTACTTTTTAAAGCTTTTGCAGAAGGAGAAAACCACTAAAACGGACTGTTTGAAGAATGCTTTAGATTACACTGTTTGTATCAAGCAAATGACCTGTTTTCATCATTATCATTATGGTATAAAGGATTAAGTATAGTTTTGAAACCTGGTTCACTCAACTACGTTTTGAGCATTTTTGTTACTTTTTAAAGCTTTTGCAGAAGGAGAAAACCACTAAAACGGACTGTTTGAAGAATGCTTTAGATTACACTGTTTGTATCAAGCAAATGACCTGTTTTCATCATCATCATTATGGTTTAATGGATTAGGTATAGTTTTGGAACCTGATTCACTCAACTACGTTTTGACCATTATTGTAACTTTGTAAAGCTTTTGCAGAAGGAGAAAACAGCTAAAACGGACTGTATGAAGAATGTTTAGCTTACACTGTTTCTAACAGGCAAATGACCTGTTTTCATCATTATCATTATGGTATAATGGATTAAGTATAGTTTTGAAACCTGGTTCACTCAACTACGTTTTGAGCATTTTTGGTACTTTTTAAAGCTTTTGCAGAAGGAGAAAACCACTAAAACGGACTGTTTGAAGAATGCTTTAGATTACACTGTTTGTATCAAGCAAATGACCTGTTTTCATCATCATCATTATGGTTTAATGGATTAGGTATAGTTTTGGAACCTGATTCACTCAACTACGTTTTGACCATTATTGTAACTTTGTAAAGCTTTTGCAGAAGGAGAAAACAGCTAAAACGGACTGTATGAAGAATGTTTAGCTTACACTGTTTTTAACAAGCAAATGACCAGTTTTCATCATTATCATTATGGTATAATGGATTAAGTATAGTTTTAAAACCTGGTTCACTCAACTACGTTTTGAGCATTTTTGTTACTTTTTAAAGCTTTTGCAGAAGGAGAAAACCACTAAAACGGACGGTAAGAGGAATGCTTTAGCTTACACTGTTTCTAACAGGCAAATGACCTGTTTTCATCATTATCATTATGGTATAATGGATTAAGTATAGTTTTGAAACCTGGTTCACTCAACTACGTTTTGAGCATTTTTGTTACTTTTTAAAGCTTTTGCAGAAGGAGAAAACCACTAAAACGGACTGTTTGAAGAATGCTTTAGATTACACTGTTTGTATCAAGCAAATGACCTGTTTTCATCATCATCATTATGGTTTAATGGATTAGGTATAGTTTTGGAACCTGATTCACTCAACTACGTTTTGACCATTTTTGTTACTTTTTAAAGCTTTTGCAGAAGGAGAAAACCACTAAAACGGACTGTTTGAAGAATGCTTTAGATTACACTGTTTGTATCAAGCAAATGACCTGTTTTCATCATCATCATTATGGTTTAATGGATTAGGTATAGTTTTGGAACCTGATTCACTCAACTACGTTTTGACCATTATTGTAACTTTGTAAAGCTTTTGCAGAAGGAGAAAACAGCTAAAACGGACTGTATGAAGAATGTTTAGCTTACACTGTTTCTAACAGGCAAATGACCTGTTTTCATCATTATCATTATGGTATAATGGATTAAGTATAGTTTTGAAACCTGGTTCACTCAACTACGTTTTGAGCATTTTTGTTACTTTTTAAAGCTTTTGCAGAAGGAGAAAACCACTAAAACGGACTGTTTGAAGAATGCTTTAGATTACAGTGTTTGTATCAAGCAAATGACCTGTTTTCATCATCATCATTATGGTTTAATGGATTAGGTATAGTTTTGGAACCTGATTCACTCAACTACGTTTTGACCATTTTTGTTACTTTTTAAAGCTTTTGCAGAAGGAGAAAACCACTAAAACGGACTGTTTGAAGAATGCTTTAGATTACACTGTTTCTTTTAAGCAAATGACCTGTTTTCATCATCATCATTATGGTTTAATGGATTAGGTATAGTTTTGGAACCTGATTCACTCAACTACGTTTTGACCATTTTTGTTACTTTTTAAAGCTTTTGCAGAAGGAGAAAACCACTAAAACGGACTGTTTGAAGAATGCTTTAGATTACACTGTTTGTATCAAGCAAATGACCTGTTTTCATCATCATCATTATGGTTTAATGGATTAGGTATAGTTTTGGAACCTGATTCACTCAACTACGTTTTGACCATTATTGTAACTTTGTAAAGCTTTTGCAGAAGGAGAAAACAGCTAAAACGGACTGTATGAAGAATGTTTAGCTTACACTGTTTCTAACAGGCAAATGACCTGTTTTCATCATTATCATTATGGTATAATGGATTAAGTATAGTTTTGAAACCTGGTTCACTCAACTACGTTTTGAGCATTTTTGTTACTTTTTAAAGCTTTTGCAGAAGGAGAAAACCACTAAAACGGACTGTTTGAAGAATGCTTTAGATTACACTGTTTGTATCAAGCAAATGACCTGTTTTCATCATCATCATTATGGTTTAATGGATTAGGTATAGTTTTGGAACCTGATTCACTCAACTACGTTTTGACCATTATTGTAACTTTGTAAAGCTTTTGCAGAAGGAGAAAACAGCTAAAACGGACTGTATGAAGAATGTTTAGCTTACACTGTTTTTAACAAGCAAATGACCAGTTTTCATCATTATCATTATGGTATAATGGATTAAGTATAGTTTTAAAACCTGGTTCACTCAACTACGTTTTGAGCATTTTTGTTAGTTTTTAAAGCTTTTGCAGAAGGCAAAAACCACTAAACGGACGGTAAGAGGAATGCTTTAGCTTACACTGTTTCTAACAGGCAAATGACCTGTTTTCATCATTATCATTATGGTATAATGGATTAAGTATAGTTTTGAAACCTGGTTCACTCAACTACGTTTTGAGCATTTTTGGTACTTTTTAAAGCTTTTGCAGAAGGAGAAAACCACTAAAACGGACTGTTTGAAGAATGCTTTAGATTACACTGTTTGTATCAAGCAAATGACCTGTTTTCATCATCATCATTATGGTTTAATGGATTAGGTATAGTTTTGGAACCTGATTCACTCAACTACGTTTTGACCATTTTTGTTACTTTTTAAAGCTTTTGCAGAAGGAGAAAACCACTAAAACGGACTGTTTGAAGAATGCTTTAGATTACACTGTTTAAATCAAGCAAATGACCTGTTTTCATCATCATCATTATGGTTTAATGGATTAGGTATAGTTTTGGAACCTGATTCACTCAACTACGTTTTGACCATTATTGTAACTTTGTAAAGCTTTTGCAGAAGGAGAAAACAGCTAAAACGGACTGTTTGAAGAATGCTTTAGATTACACTGTTTGTATCAAGCAAATGACCTGTTTTCATCATTATCATTATGGTATAAAGGATTAAGTATAGTTTTGAAACCTGGTTCACTCAACTACGTTTTGAGCATTTTTGTTACTTTTTAAAGCTTTTGCAGAAGGAGAAAACCACTAAAACGGACTGTTTGAAGAATGCTTTAGATTACACTGTTTGTATCAAGCAAATGACCTGTTTTCATCATCATCATTATGGTTTAATGGATTAGGTATAGTTTTGGAACCTGATTCACTCAACTACGTTTTGACCATTATTGTAACTTTGTAAAGCTTTTGCAGAAGGAGAAAACAGCTAAAACGGACTGTATGAAGAATGTTTAGCTTACACTGTTTCTAACAGGCAAATGACCTGTTTTCATCATTATCATTATGGTATAATGGATTAAGTATAGTTTTGAAACCTGGTTCACTCAACTACGTTTTGAGCATTTTTGTTACTTTTTAAGCTTTTGCAGAAGGAGAAAACCACTAAAACGGACTGTTTGAAGAATGCTTTAGATTACACTGTTTGTATCAAGCAAATGACCTGTTTTCATCATTATCATTATGGTATAAAGGATTAAGTATAGTTTTGAAACCTGGTTCACTCAACTACGTTTTGA